>NC_056737.1:265772625-265793203 GCF_019279795.1 Protopterus annectens
ACACACGTGCATACATACGCCAGTATGCTCATTACATAGACATTTATGTTATCATCATGCAATACTGATAGCAATACCAAGACAAAATGCTTCTTTTTATATCTGTTCCAAATAAAAGTGACTACAATTTTGTAAAATGCTGGTTGGCTGTTCAGTACACCTAGAAGACCTGGGTTGGAATCCTAAATATTCATCTTGAATACTGCTCAACTCTGTAGGTTACTAAACCATCCCACAGCTTCTTAGCAGATATCAAAGCAAGCACGTGCAGTTTGCTGTGTTTTTTCTCTGTCTATATTAACACTGCTTATATGTTATATTCCATTTGAGTTTAAAAAGGTTCCACAATAAAACTCCATTACACTTCACACAACAACCCTTCTAAAAGAAACACACCAAAATAACTTGTTCTTAAAGAATCAGTTACATAAGAAAGTTTTTTTTTCCTTGGTGGATACTTCTCGAACTAAATGCTGTAGCATATTTTTGCATCTGTAAATATTTATTTATTTAATGTTTGTTGACCAGGAAAGTCCAACTAAAACAGAGCCTATTTTCACTGAAGGCCTGGGGAGAAACACTTCAGATGCATTTCTTTGGAATGTGTACATGTTTTTCAGCATACCCTTGTATCTGTAAGCATGTTTTGTTAATTTCTTATGCTACACTATTCCCCCAGGTTGTGCCTGCTAATGGTCCACTGACATCAGTGCACAAACAAATATAAATAAATAAAATAAATAAATACAATCAATACTCCTTTCTTTTCCATTTCATTATATTACATTTTCCTGCTGACAGAAGGAGACAACTAGCCTATCAAGTCTGCTCTTCAAGAGGATTTGGACACAATGTTCTACTTCCCCTCATTTATTTACCTCTTTACCTATTTTCTAACTGTCCCATGACATCTTGAATTCTTTCTTGGATTCCCTGGTACCACCCTTTCTGACACTCCTTTTCATACATCCACAACTCTCTCCATGAAGATCTGTCACAGATACAAAGAGGAGTAGCCCTCACACTCTTCTATTTATGCACCACCACATCTTTGTCCTTTCAATTTAGAATGACTATGGTACAGCTCACTGATGTGACCTTGTACATCCAGATTATGTCTGAGCCTATCTTTTTTGGTCTTAAATGAGAAGTATTTTTGCTCCTGTAATATTTGGTCACATTTTCACTCCATCCCATGCAGCCTTCTGCTGGATTTCTTCTAGACTCCTTCCAGCACTCTGATCTCTCTGTCCTTGTATATCCACCAGAACTTCACACAGTATTGATTGTATGGCTTAACTAGAGCTTGATACCACAGAAACATTACCTTTTTATTTCTGGAGTCTATCCCCTGAGGATACTACCAGGTATTGTGCTTGCTGCCACCACATCCCTCTTAATCTGTTCCTGGTGACCCATCCCAGGTTTGATCAACACAGATGCTTCTCCTGTACTTATAATTCACACAATTGTCCTTGCGTCACAGAACCTCAACTGACACCTTCAGTCCACTTCCTCAGCATTTCCAAATCTTTTCTTAGACTCACCCGTTTCTCCATTGCTACCTATTTTGTCATCAGCCAAGAGGCTGACCCTGTTCAACATTCCTTCACTAAATACAAACCCTCTGTGCCCTACAATTTAATCAAGCAGAAATCCAGTTCCGTAGTCTTCATACTATTTTCAGCCCCCCAGCCTTCCCAACTACCCTCTATGTGCAACCAAGTCAGAGGCTCTGCTGAAATCTAGGTAGACCACATCTACTAATATTCCTGTGATGAGTACTCCTGTAACCCATTTATAAAACTGCAACAAGTATGCCTGAGAGATTCTTCTGGACATGAAGTCATGTAGACTGTTCTCTTGGAAACTGTTACAGTCTAAGGAGCAACAGGTTTTCCATGGCAGTGCTATAAGCATAGCAGGCCTGTAACTCCCTGGATTTCTTCAACTCCACGTGTCTTGTAAAAGGATATCAAGGTGCTTATCTTCCTTTAATCAGGCACTTCTGAAGTGGCCACTGACTGGCAGAAAATCTCAGTTTGGGGAGGGGGGAGTCTGCTTGCACACTGGCCAGACTCCCAAAAGCACTGGCAGGCAACCTGTCTGGTCCCAGCATTTTCCCTTTGAAACCTTACATTTGGGGTCACACATCTTATGCCAATGCACAAAGACGACAACGAACACAACAGTTTGCCCTGAAACACTAAGTGAAGACAATTCATGCAGATTAAAAAAACTGAAAACTTGATAACTATCATGTTAAGCAGCTAATAAAAATGTACATAGTTGGCTGACTTACATGTGAACTCCAACAGCTATGGCTGGACAAGAGGATTTTCATGCACATGGAAATGTAGGAATTATATAAAATCCATCTAGGAGATTCCCCTTGTAGATCAAGTGATATACAAAGTGTGTCTACTAAGGCCAACACTGAGGACACTCCTTGCTGAGTTTATGACTGGAATGAACCTCAAGCAGAAAGTTCAGTGTAATGGACAGAGCTGGAGGATGGAGGACAGTATAAAGGAAAGAATCTAAAGTACCAAAGTACCAAAGGAAGCCCAGTTCCTAAAATCATGGTTGAGACATTAATGCTTGGGTAAAATGTCCAAGGAAGACCAAGTGGCTATAGCACAGAGAACTGCAATGGATACCCTGTTGGAACAAGTACAGTGGAAGCAGCCACAATTACAAAGAAGCCTTTGACCATAGTATGTCTAAAATAAGTGACTAGTCACTCAAGACAGGGAATAATGTAGACACCAGCTGATCGATATTCTTCTCTTCCCCACCTGGAAAGAAACATCTATTCAGTCTTCCTAAACTCATGCACCCACTTTAAATAAAACTTGAGTTGGCAGTGCACATTCAAGGTGTGAAGGACTGTCTCCTCTCTGGCTTCCTCTCTAGCAAAGATGGATGCACTGGTTAAGGGGTAATTCAGAACAGATTTCCAGGAGGAAAAGAATAGCTATATTTGGGTAACCAGCACAACCACAAATGCTTGAACAAAGGATCACTACTGTAGTGCATTCATAAATGAATGTGATTTATTTGCTGGCAGATGTTGGGTTTCCAGTCAAACTTCAAGAGCAGACGAACATCCCTAATCAAAGTGTGATATTAACACCTATGTTAGGAATATTAACCAAAGTTCGGCAGTACTGAAAGCATGACCCATGCCATTTTTTTTTTATTCTGGAGCTAAGGTACACCTATATCCCCCCATCCTAAGCCAACAGTGTGACATACCTAAGGGGCTATTAATTGTAGGTAATCTATTCCGTAAAGCCATCACACACAATTTCCTAAAAACATATGCACACAAATGCTAACCACAACAGAAATAATTTCAATAAGCCCTTGGAGTTACAAATAATGTACACTCTTTAGCTTGCTTAATATGTACTACTACTTCCTTTCATGAATTGTCAGGAAGTTTTTAAATTAGTTAGCTATCTTAAACTTATTCTCAAATAAAGATTCTCTTGTTTTAACACATACAACTAGGTGATATCAAGAACTATAACTTTCTCATCAGCTGAATATCTAACATTACTACTCTCTCCATGATTCACCCATATCGCTATTCTTCTACCTTACCAAGAATTTGGCAAAAAGTTCATAAAACTGCTTGTCTTTATCTCATATTCTACTCGACAGCAGTGAGTGCCTATTCCTAATTTATTTTATTAAGTAACTTGATATTTACCACTTCCCGACAAAGACAATAGAGAGTAGAAATAACGGTAGCAAAACTCAGAGATCCTAGAACAAGGAGAAGAACTTGAGATCCCAAGCAGACAATAGAAATACTTTGTAAATTGTAAGACCCTTTATATAAGGCTTAGGAAAGAGGAAGCCAGAATAAGGTACAATTAGAAATATTTGTGGAAGTTATAGATTTACTAATGTTAAAGAAAGACAAGGATCACTTGTTGACAGCCAGGATAGAAACAAAAGAAATAAAAACTGTGACATATAGTCAAGCCACAAGGAAATCACTAGGAACAGATAGCATTCTTATAGGAGTCTGGAAGTTGGGACAGAAGAAACTGATGGAGATTTAGAAAGCACTGTTTTATAATGTATTGAAACTGGGAGAAGTGCCAGTAACCTGGAAGACGGTAATAAGCATTAGCAGTATTGTTGAAAGAGATGAAAGATTCCACAGACCTGGAATCATACAGACCAGTTTCCTCTTTAATTATTATAAAGTGTTTATGTCTACAGTAGCTAAGACAACAGCAGAAATGCTACCAAAATTAAAGACATAGGTCAGTGAGGTTTTGTGAAAGGGATACAGATATCTGGCAAAGCTGGTATAAAAATGATGATTCATAGCGAATCTGAACATAAAATAACACTATTGCTGGTAAGCTTGGATGCACAGGAAACAGTTGACAGATTCTGTTGGGACGTAATGTGCAGAACAATGGCAGCATCTGCATTTCTCACTAAAATAATTGAATTAATAAGAATATATGAAGGATCAGAGGCAAGAATAAAAGGTGAGAAGGGTATTAGCAGGCAAATTCAATTTGAGAAGGGGAACCGGCAGGAATGTCTTCTTCCTCTCTATTTTTTGCCTCATATTTGGAGCCCTTAACAAGAAACAAGAAGAGGTTCACTAGTGTGGTAATCAAGAAAAAAAAAATTTTTTTGCAGATAAAGTTGAAGGACACATAACAGTATATTCCAGTCCATAGGAACTTTTTAAAACAGTTTCATACATTTTTGGGATACAAAATGAAGATTAAAACAAAGGCAAAAGCAGTACATTTCATGCCTAAACACAGGTAACTTCAACAGCATATATATTTATAGAGACAAGACAAGACAAAAAGTACTTGAGGATATAGATTTTAAAAGACCGAGTCATGGCATCTGAAGACCTGGGAAGAGACTGGCAGAAGACAATTAAAAAAAGTATGATACTGTAAGGTTTTGTTCGTGGATTTGGACAGTAAGGTACACACAGGAAAACTGAATACAGTTCCTTTAGCCATAAATGTAAGGCCATGCATATTTTATCGGCCAGAGAAACTGTGAATGATAATTTAATAAATTGACTGAGTGAGTTTACTTAGGAGAGGAACAGGACAACAGTTAAATGGGAAAATGAAACACCCAAACACTGACACAAATTAAATGACAAACAACAAAGCCAGTAAATCCGGTTCAAATTTATTGCACCAATATGCTGGATAAAAACCACTTCTTCTCTCTCTAGCACATCGGCAGAATGCCTTTAACAGAGTATAAAACCACTTTCCCATCATTCCCACTTATATGGGAGACATGAAAGTTGTGTGTGAAGACCCAGTCAGGGACATTCTACAATATTCTGGACAGTTGAGCAGTAGGCACAGCACAACTAATATGATATCTTGGCTTAGATGCCTGAAAAAAATACAAAAATGTGTAACTATTTCCACAGAAACAAAATGCACTGTTCATTTCATATTAAAAAATGAACTGTAACAAGCATAAAGCTGTCAGCATTACAGCTCACATATACGTTTCACCATTGCACAAACTTAACTGTAACTCCTTGAAAATCACTGTCACATAAAATAGTAAAATAGCCATTGCGATACTGATTAAATTACAAAACTGAATGCAAATGCCTTTACATTGTTTTTATCCTGTCACAGCTGAAGCCCACAAAAAATAAGAGCAAGTTTATTTAAAAATTCCATCATGCTTCGATATTTCCAACTGTACTCTAACACTGTTAACCTAACATGATTTAGAGGGCACAGTTTCAGAAAAATAATTTCAGAATGCCAACAGAAGCTCTGTCTTGACAGTTTCAGCTAGGAAATATATAATTTCATCAAAGACAACACATATAATAGTTGCTATTATGGTAAGTAATATTACTATCGCAAGGGCACTTAAACAACTATAATAAATCACTTTGGGTGAACGTTCCTTGTAATGAGGTACACTTGAGAGGTATGTCTACAGTGATATCAAACCATACAAATATTAAATCTACAGTGCACAGAAATGGATGGATGCTCTTGGGTCAAAGGCCAAGGGGTCAACATCTGTGAATCTTCCACTGGAAATACTTTAGAGATGTTCTGGAATAGATTTATTTCTGTTTGTTTACCAGAGTAGAGCACTGATCCAAACTGACCATTTTCGTACATTGCCTGGGTGACACATCAGACAGCAAAAATACAAATATGCAGATTAACATAAAACTGTAGGGGCATGCCTTCCACAGAAGCCAGGAAGAGAAAGTAGATCAAAGAAGGTACTGTATAACAACCGTTTTACAGTCCTTTGCAAATGAGTAGTAACACTGTAATACTTAAATTGCATACAGTATGTAAAAGGACATATCACTGACATGGAAAGGGGAGGCATTAAGAGAGAGGTGGAGGAGACAGAAGAGGAGGAGGATGTGGAGTACAGCAGTTTAGCTGATGTGAACCCCTGGAAGTAGGAGCTTTGGACTTCCTCAAAAAGGAAGATTTTTAGTTGAAGTCTGAAATTGGGTAGGCTCAGAGTTCCTTTACGTTCGGGGGGAGTTACTGCCAAAGGGTGGGGGCTATAGTAAAAAAGAAGCATTTGGTTCTATTCAGTTTAGCTTTAGGAATTAGGAGAGATGGAATTGACAAAGTTGCTCCTGAAGTTGCAGTTGGATGATTTTCCAGTTAAAAATAAATAAATAAATAAAATAGCATATCATCTGGTGTGTGACAAGGCTTTGGATAACTGTTGAGAATTTCTTTTCTAGTCTCTCCATCTCAGCAAAACTCTTGAATTCTCCTTCTCTCACCCTTAGGAATACACACATCCACCTGCCAGACTACTTAATGTCAAATACCAGATTATGTGCAAGCACAAAAGCCTCCGTGCCCCCATCCCAACTTGGCCTCCATGCAATAACAAAGCACATCTGAAAGACATCAAGATTATCTACTTCTGTAGCTAAAATCCATCCATTCTTAAAGATCAGCTAACTCAATAACTTCATGTTTGGCTCTGAAGGTTTTGCAGCAGAGTGCTGGGAAGAATCCCCTACAATAAAAAAATAACCTCCATGAGAGGTAGAAGGAGAAGGAAAATCTAAAAACAAGGTTATGAAAAGATAAGATATGAAGCATCCAGGTGCCAAAGGAGGCCTGTCTCCAGGAATCATAGCCCAAGCAATAATATGGGGCAAAGGTGTGAAACAATGTGGTGGGTATGTAAAAGCAAGAAAGCTGTCACACAGCTAGTGGAATGGCCTTTAATGGCATTAGCCAAAGGATGGGTTGCCACCAGATGGCAGTTAGCAATCCATATGAACAGGGTCTGCTTAACTGCTGCCAAGGAAACCATCCCTTACCTGCAGCAGAGCAGCCAAACTAGTGCAGCTCTCTGAGCATATGCATCCTTCTCAGGTCAGGTCAAATCTGTCTTAAAGGTGTATGTCAAGAGCCTAAACAGTTCTCTCTCTCTCTCCCCAGGATTCTGCCTCTGAAAATAAAGAACAGAGGTGAATGAATTGGTTTAAAGGCAGTCCTTCGGCCACTTTCGGAAAAAAAATGATTTATTTCTAAGAGATATCAAACTTTTCAAGAAAAAAAAAAAAACAAGTAGGATTTCCTAAAAATAAGGGATCTACAAGAAGAGCAATGACCATAAAGAATAACTTCTGATACCCCAAAGTAATTGATTAAAACAGGGGGAAAAGGTGAACCTGCCAGCCAAAGTTCAGGTATTAAGGGGTTTGCCAAAAGCAGGCAAAGATGAAGATTTCCCTTTTATGAGCTGTCTAGCAAGCCACTGTTTTGCCTCAGTCCTACAATTCACAATGTTGTGATGTAATGAAATTGCACAAACAAGCTTCTGACCATACAATAAGTAAAACCTAGGTGAAAATTATGCCACTGGCAAGTCAGAATCAGGGAAGGTGGTATAGATATAACGGTTCACCCAAATGGAGAGTCTTATTCATTTAGCAGATTTAGTCTGATGAACTGGAAACTGGCCATTCAAGTATTTTACCAGAAGGTCAGTTGTAGTCAAGAGATTTAATGTAGCAGTCATTTCAAGAGGATGGACAGGCTACTTATTACCAAAACTGTGGGTGCTTGATGGGTTTGTTCTGGAAAATGTTCCTATACTGCTGGGGGCCTAACAACCTGACACCGTGAAGTGATCTTCCTGTTTCAAATTTACTAACAGGTGCACAATCAGAAGGAAATGTTGAACATTTTATAAGAAACTTCTCTGCCACAAAGTGAGAATGTGTTCATCATCAACTTTTCCTCTCTTTCCTAGCAAACCAAGCAAAACTAGAACAGGATAACACTGCAGGTAATAGTAGGAGCTGATTTTGTAGCCCATTTCCTACAGCATGACTATGAAGAGCAAAGACTGCAAGTACAGAGGGCACACATTGCTTATCTGTATTTTTACTAATATAATCTCCCTCTGTGTGGGCTGCCTTCACGTTTTAGCATCCTTGAGCACCATATGATACATCAGTGTAGTTGTGCTGCTCCCACTCTGCAGGGTTTGCCTTCTCATTAGTTTACAGTGGTAAACCTTCACTTTTACTCAGTGACAGCTGGTGATTTCAAATCAAAGGGGGGGCTGCAGGAGACAGCTGAATGGGTGGGGCCAATGAGAAGGGGTGCAGCCAACAAGAAAGTGGAGGAGCTATGCTCAAAACCACAAAAACTGGAACTTTAATTAAATATGATGCCTTGGGTGCCAAACCATCATTATGAGAGTCCAATCAAGATAAAATGAAGTGTAGAAGTAAAAAAATATTTCAATGCATTGGCTGCATGACAGCTTACTTAATATCTAGATGGAAACAAAAAGGTCGCAGTCATAAAAAAAAATTACTGTTTAAATACATTACCGGAATGCCAGTCAAAGTCAAGTATAAGAAAAACAAGCAGCACTCAACTCAAAGCACTTCTCCTTGCACTGCAGTTCTAATTATAATTTATATTCAGCTTTATAAAAGTACCAAGTAACATGCTTAAAGTAACAATCTCTGTAATACCCCCACTTGTAAAAATGTTTCTTATCCAAAAAAGATCTGCTGCCTGACAACAACTATTTACTTGTTTCATGGGGAAAACATGATCAAAGTAAAAAATGAACAGCAGACAAGAAACAAGCTCAAGATAAATTGTTTAAAGGATTACTGCACAGGTTATGGACCACACATGATAGACTGACATTCTGTTTAGTTTACGGGTAAAGCCTGCAAAGATGACTGCAAGTCTCCAACAAAGGTAATGAGCTTCAAATACTGTAATCCTGTCCTTTATTACAAATACTGTCATATGCACTTTAATACCCAAGGCTTATACATTATCTAGTTATGTATGTATTCTCTGTATGGCAACAACAAAAAGGCTTTCAATGTTAGTAATTCTTTAACAGTATGCTTATTAAAGCTTACTTGCATCTTACAATCTCAGACAAGCTTACATGATGGTCATGAAAGCATTGATACTTAAACACAGAGCAACGGACACTTTCTGAATAATAAGAAGCATAAATCAACAGTATAAAAATATGACAGAAAACCAGAACATTCTGCAAAATCAAGTAAGGACAGATGAAAAGCCACTGTAGTATTTGTGTCTACCTTGGATGGGGGGATACTCTGCATGGTTACACTGCATAACTGCTCCTTGCCTTGCTTGGAAACATCCAGAGTCACTGCATGGGGGAGTGGGGTGCAACAAGTTTGTCACAATTTGAAATGTCTCTGGCTGACTGTGATGGCTCTGACACATTTGTCATACCTCTCAACCTCAGAGCAAGAAATCTGGATAAAGCCATACATAGAACTGGGGCAAAGGCCCAAAAATAAGGACAATATTTAAATATTGCTCTTATAAACTTTCTAATAGAATAGTAGGTCTTGCATTAGTATGTATTTTCTTTTTTTTTAAAACAAGTTTATTAGTTTTAACATACAAAATAAATATTATAACAGTCTTATGCAAGCAGTTAACATATAAACAGTTATAACATTTGATAAAACAACTAAAGTATTTACAAAGACATCCACTCTAAATCAAATCAATTAATTAAACTGTAACATCTTACTAATGAAACTAAGACTGTTTTAACAAGTTTTGTAAGGTATCCCATATATTATAGTGAGATGTTTTCCTAATGGTTCTTGACTTTATTGTCATTAGTTCCATATGACACACTTCAGTCATAACATTTTTAAATTCATTAAATGAAGGAGGAGTATCTGAAATCCAGTTTCTGGTTATTATTTTCCTAGCCACTGCTAGAATTGACCATAGTAAGGGAAGTTTAACTTTTTTAACACATTTAGGAACAGGGGTGTTAAATAATATAAGCGATTTAGAGACTATGAAATTATCTGTGAAAAGAGCCTGCAAAAAATCATCGATTAACATCCAATATTCCTTTAGTTTTATACAATCGTAAAACATATGTGCCCAATCAGCATTTATTTCTACAGTACATCTCTTACAAATGTTGTCTTTATTGTTTATTTTATTCATCATTAAGGGTGTATAAAAAGACCTATGTAAAAATTTCCAGGTAAAAAGTTTCCAATTAATAGAAGAAGTGGTTTTATAAGCAGATTCCAATATATATTGTTTATCTTGTTGTTTTGGTAATTCACCATTGATGGAATTGAAATAATTCCAGTAATTATCTGAACTATAATAGGTTTCATCTCTAATAATTTTATGTATGTGTGAGAGCTTACCTTTATCAGAAACCCTATGTTGTAAATTTAATATCAAGTAGTCAATCAGTATTGGAACAGATTCTTTAACTGTTAAAGACATTAAATCAAGTTTGTTAGTAAGATGTTGTCTAAAAGTCTGAATCTCTAACCAACATGTTTCTCTCAGATCAAATTCCTGCTTTAAGAAGTCTAAATTTTTTACTTTATTGTCAGACAGCATCTGATACCAATACTTTAAATTATTCTCTGTGACCAGAAGAGTTCTTTCAGAGGTGGATGATAAAAGAATACCTTGTGTATACATTATAGGAAATAAAATAAAATTCTATTCCTTATACTTAGGATGTATATATATAAAATTACGATATCTAATAATAATATTTAATGGGTAACTAGCTATATATTTTGGTGTAATAGATGAGGTACAAAACTCTTTTAGTAACCATAACATGGGATTGTTTATAATAGTATTTTGTGTATTAACGATATTTTTGTGAAGTGCATGCTAATTAATTCCCAATATTCCTTCCATTTTGCAACATATGACTGATCTATTAGCAATGTTATAACTTTTATAATAGAGGAGATAGTATATAAATTAAAGTCTGGAAATGATATGCCCCCTTGAGACCAACTATTAGTATGTTTCTTTAATGCAATCCTAGGTCTATTAGGTGCCCATAAGAAATTTAACATTTGTGAATTTAATTTCTTAATAATTATTTTTGTAGGTGGGAGTATTATTGATTGTATTATGTATAATATCTTCGGGAATATTATCATTTTAATAATTGTGAGTCTTTCTTCCATGGTAAAAAACATATTGTTCCAGCTATTGAAATGATTTTGTATATTATGAAGACAATTACTATAATTATTATTTATAATGGATTTAATATCTTTAGTTAATATTATGCCTAAGTAAGTTATTTGACCTGAATTGGGTATGTATTTGAGAAAATCATTAGTGAGAAAAATTTTCCTTGTGTATATTGGTAATATTTTAGTTTTTTCTTCATTAAATATCAAACCAGAAATATTCTTGAAATCCGTCATCTTATCAAATAATGACTGCATAGAAGAATTTGTTCCTGCTGATGTAATTAAAAAATCATCTGCAAAAAGTTGAATTTTAGATATTGTATTTACGTCTATATCAAATCCTTCTATATCATTGCTGTTTCTGATCAAATTAGCCCAAGGCTCCATTATTAAAGTAAATAATAATGGTGAAAGTGGACACCCTTGTTTTGTACCTTTTAATATGGGTATTCTTTGTGAGATATATGTTCCAATTTTAATGTAAGCCAATGTTCCTTTATATAGATGTTCAATTAAATTCACAAATGTATCAGAGAAATTTGTACACTTCAATAAGATAAACAAATAGTCCCAACTTACTGAGTCAAATGCTGAACTTATATCAAGGCTGATGAGTGTCAAATCTTTCTTTTTTCTGTTTGCATAATCAATCAGAGTTAAAGTTCTCCTTATATTATCAAAAGTATTTCTATTTATAATAAAGCCTGTCTGATCTATATCTATTATACTTGGAATGATTGTCTTTAATCTGTCAGCAAATATATTCATGGACATTTTATAGTCAACATTAAGTAATGATATAGGTCTATATGACGTACATTTAGTTGGATCTTTATTGGGTTTCAAAATTGGTGAAATAAATGTGTATTGCCAGGATGGGGGAATTGATAATTCATTTTGAGCTGAAATGAAAACCTTATGTATTAATGAATATGTACTCTTAGGAAGGATTTTATAAATCTCAGGAATAATACCATCATTACCTGGTGCTTTGTTTGATTTAAGTTTATTTATTTGTGTGATAACCTCTGTATATGAAATATTTTATCTATTAATTTAATCTGTTGTTTATTAATTTTTTTGTTCATGTTTGTGTTTATAAAGTTCTTTATTTTGTCTTTAGAATCCATATTAATGTTATTATTGTTAATGTTATGAAAATGATTTCTAAATTCAACTAGTATTTCTGGTAAACTAGAGACATTCTTCTTTTTCCTTGAAGAGAAAATTTCTTTGATGTGATTTTGTTTATTCAGCCTTTTTGTTTTATTTTTAAGTCTATGTAAGTATTTGGGACTTATTGAGTAAGACAAAAATTTATATTTCTCTAAAGTTATTTTGACTTTGTGACTTAAAATTTCTTTGTACTTCTCATTTAATTTATTTATTTCCTCAATGACTTTTTTGTCCATAATATTTTCCTTATTATTATATTTATATGAGTCTAATTTGTTTTGAATGTCTATTAATTCCATGTCCCAAGATTTCCTTTTATTATTATACCATCTGATACTTTGTCCATATAAATAAGATTTTAGAGCATCCCAAATATAAATAATGCAGACGTCAGGTGTAGTGTTTAAGTCTAAGAAATGTTGCACCTCTGTAAGTATATAATCTTTATAATCTTTTAGTTGAGTTAGGTATGCTGGTATTCTTTTGATCTGAACATTATAGGTAATATTTACCATAAATTCAAAGACAATTGAATTATGATCTGATATAGGTCATGAAATGATCTTAGAATTAGTTAGGTCTGTTACCAGTTGGTTAGAAATAAAGACTCTATCTAGTCTTGAATAAGTTCTATGTCTGTTAGAAAAAAAAGTATATGGTAATGATTTAGAATCTGTCTGATTATTAATATCAAATCCTTTAAATGTTTTGCGTTGGATGTGATTTTCCTTTTTCCTATAGTAGTAGTATCATTTTCATGCAGGATACAGTTAAAATCTCCTGCTAAAATAATATCTCCTTTAGAAAATGATATAATCTTATTGAGATGGTATTTCACTGTATTAGTGCCAATTCCTGGAATCCAGTATACATTAATTGATGTATATGTTTTCCCATTAATCTGTATTGTAACCAGGCAAAACATTCCTTTGTCATCTTTATATGACTTAATAGTTTTAGGTATGGGCATATTTTTGTTCCATAAGATAGCCACTCCTCTTTTTTTCTATGTGTGTTCTGAGCTAACCAAAACTGTATATTTATTAGTGGCTAATTTATCTATATCTTTTTTCAGGAGATTTGTTTCCTGAAGGAATATTAAGTTGGCTCTATGCATATTAATATAGCTCATTAAACTTGCCCTTTTACATGGGTTATTCAATCCATTAATGTTTAAAGAAATTCCTTTTAAAGTTACCATTTAACTTTTATAAACATATAAAACTTATAATCAGAATAGCATTTACTAAAGTAAGTATTATTATGTCTCCTCCTTTAAGTGTTCTATTAATTATAGCTGCATTTAGTGAAGATCTTATGGAATTTTGCAAGATTTTAACTTTTATTTGTAGTGACAATGAATTTATACAATGTGATGTGGATGTCAAAACTATATACACATAACAATAATCAGGTGAAAATATTGTTTGGATTGAACAATGCATCCAGCCTGGAGTTAAAAACTCCAACTTCGAGTAGCAAATACCACTCAAGTTATCCCCCTATCCTAAGCAGCAGTACTCCAGCTGCCACCAAATTAATTAAATACTAACTATTATTAACTAAAGTTAAACTCAATTATTTTGATTATCTATTATAGCAAGACAAACAATTTATATAACAGCTTCATATAATCATATAAAACTTTACAATGAACTTAATAATGCTATGTACTTCTATTCTGTATAATGAATTCATTATCAACATAGCACTCTAACAATCTTGAAAGTGGGAGCAGAGAAGAGAGAGAGAGAGGAAAAAAATACCCATTTGGCAGTTTAATAAAGTTTTGTAATAATAGGTTCTTATTATATGTTTATGTTCATTTAAATTCAATAACATTTGTTATCTCAGGCTGTTATGACTCAGACAATACTTACATTAGAGTATTCATATTTTCTACTATAATAGTACTATTAGTAGTTTTAAAACTTTAAACTACATGCACTAGAAGCTTCCTTCTCTCACTTATTCTTACCAATTAAATAAAAATGATTATTCTCAGTATATAAGATAAAAGAACATACTACAAAGCAGTTTTGATCCCTAGTTATGCATAAATCATTGTGATGAAAGCCAGCTATATCTTATATATCTGCACTGCAGCTTTAAAGTGTATCACATGACATTTTCTTCTGAAATAGAATCATAATAATGCACATACTTATTTATCTTAGTTAAAATAAATGCATTATAATATTATATATCCTTAAATTATAAGCTACTATATGTATTAAAGTGTAGCAATTATATAAGCTTTCAGAGTCATATATGCATGAGTTTTAGCAGCTATGCATTTTAAATTAATTCATTTGCTTACTATGGCAAATTAAACCATTAAAAATCTTTATAACTTTTACATTTTATAAGTTACATCTTAAATAAATAAGTTATTACAAAGAAAAACTCAGATTTAGTTGTCATAAAGTTCGTTTTTCATCACAATACCACATTTACAGCAGTTCTACTTCCTGAAACTGGTTTACTTCTTGAATTTGCGATGTGTCTGTGTGAAACCAGGGGTCAAAGTTCAAAATGGCTGCTTTCAGCTTCTCTGTGCATTTTCTGAATGTTGAAGCTTTTAAAACGGCTCGAGGACACTATTCACGAGGATACCTATAACTAAAATTGTCTCTTATAACATTCTGGCGGGAATTTTAATAAAAGTAAGTGACAAACATTCATTTTGAATGCAGATGGATTTATACAGTGTAAAACTTTCTCGAAGCACTTCACAAGTCATTGCAGTCTCTATGACAGTGAAACCAAGCCTTCAATTATTTAACATAAACATTACTTATATTTATGTGTCCCATTTCATTTTCTCATTCAGAGTATGTTACAAACACATATTAGTATTTATCAGAACCTTATTACAAAAAAAAGTATCTACATAAATATTTACTTGCTGTTTGTTTTTATAAAGTAAAACCTGAGACATATTGCTTATTTACTTGCTGTTTGTTTTTATAGTTCTAATCAACTGCAGTTATATCATGACATATTATTTAATGTCATATATTTAAGCAATTTAGTCATAGTATAATATATAGCAGTAAAACTTAAACAGCATAAATAATTTTAAAGAGATAATAGATTATTTTTCCCTATTTTTCCTCTTTTTCATCCCTCCCCCTCCCTGCCCTCCCTCTCCCTTCCCTATGTGTTTAGTTTAAAGGGAATGCTATTATTTAAAATAAGAAAAGAAGAGAGAAAAAATATATATCATATTACTAACCTTAGGTCTCTCTGTCACAAAAGAGAAACAAGTTGTTTTATATCAGGTTATTTGTTCCTCATGAAAGTTTTATTATTCATGTAACAAACATTCAGTTCTTGCACCTTAAAATAACTTTGTACAAATCATTAAGATATTTGTGGTTTTCTTGTAAATGCAAAAACTGTAGTTAAAGAGTTCAAAGAAATATAAAACATGTCATTTGTTTTTTAGTCTTTTTTTGTTTCTCAGATGTCTTCCAAGAAGTTCCTGTTGCCAATCTTTTTAACAAAGGGCTTGCCCATTCCATATCCTCTATTTTGTCTAATATCTTATTTTTTTTAATATACAACAAAGCAGAGTCCAGGTCTTCAAAAATTCTAGGACCATCAGGTAAAAAGATTTTTAGTTTGGAAGGAAATAAAAGATGAGTTTTGAACTGTGCTTTCTTAAGCTCTCTTATTAATGGCAAAAAGACCTTTCTTTTTGATATTACCAAAGAAGAATAGTCATTGTCAAAGTGCACAGTTGCTTCATTAATTTTTATAGGAGATTTAGCCCATGCAGATTTTAATAACATCTCCTTGTCATAAGATGATAAAAATCTTACAATAACTGATCTAGGATACTTTTTATTTGTATTAGAAATGGATAAAGACCTATGGGCTCTTTCAATGCCAAAAGAAAATGCCTCTGACAGAGCTAAAGTTTTGGGAAGCCAAGTATTTAAAAAAGATGTAATGTTATTACCTTCTATATTTTCTGGCAGTCCAAAAATCCTTATATTGTTGCGTCTGGATCTGTTTTCCAAGTCATCTAGTTTGGATTGAAGGTGTGTGTTTTGTTTCAATAAGAATTCAGTGTTTATTTCTTCTTCCTTAATTCTGTTGTCCATATCATTAAGTGTCTCTTCTATACCTGTTATCTGAGCTTTCTGATGTTGTAGATCTTGGTGTAGCACATCCATTTGTTTTGTGGTTTTCTCTATAAAATTATCAATTTTAACATCCAGTCTGTCCATTTTAGTTGTTAGTTGCTGTATAGTTGATAATAATGTCTGAAGCTCTTTCTTAATGCTGGAATCCTGACTGTTAGCCTTGCTGGAACTCATTCTGAACAGAAGTGATGAGAGAGAAATTTCCAAAAAGATTTCTGACAGGAAAATTAATTAAATTCTCTTTCTTTGTTGGATATTATTTAAGGTAATGATATTCCAAGCGTTTTTAGAAAGAAAATTATTCCATTAGTTGAAATTTGAAGTAATAATTTCCTGTTAATGTAGTTATGTTGGTGGAGCTGAAGAAATCTGCTGCTGTCCTGTGTTCATCCTTGGCCACGCCCCCCTAGTATGTATTTTCTGAAGGGTATGAAATCTGAAACTCAAATGTCTGTCATTATTTTCTAACTTCAATCTTTAATGATTTGCCTCTAATTTGCCAGAAAAACCACAATTTTATAAAAAATGGACCAAAAATGTGATGCAAAAATATAAAGTAGCCACACAATACAGATGGGAACCTGTCAAATGACACTTTTTTAATATTAGTGCTGTTAACTTGAGCAGCTGACAAAATAAAAGAATCTACATGCATTTCTGAAATAAAAGTAATCTATAACCCTGATTATTACAGTTATTTATTAATTGTAAACACTCCGCGTTTTCTTCCAAAATTGCCATTTTGTGTAGGGATTATTAGGGGGAGAGCAACGTTTTGAGCCAAAATCAGAGCCAGTTGAGAGGTTTGGATGCAATTCTTTAAAGCAATTTATTTGCACATACCTCTCAACCTGTTATCGCAGGAAATCTGGACAAAGCCAAATATATTGGGGGAACATACAACAGTACTAAAAATCGCTCTTGTATAAACTTAGTTGACAGAATAACAGGTCTTGCTTTAACTTGCATTTTTCTGAAGGTTATGAAGTCTGAAACTCAATGTCTGTCATTATTTAGTGACTTAATTCCTAAATGATTTGCCTGAAAACCAAAAATGTTATGAGGAACAAACCGAAAATAAGAAGCAAAAATCTATGAATTCTGTGAAAATCTGGACAGTTGAGAGGTATAGTTCAGTTGGGGCTGTCTTTGAGTTTGCTGCCCTTCTCCCTCACAAAATCATGGTTGAATGGAGCCTCCCCCTTGCAGCCATTCCAATCTCCCATTACTTGGCTATTTTGCCCCATTTACCATAAACACTGTAATGTGCATACTGCTTTACTTCTATGAGGATTTGGATTTCATTTGAAAGTTTTATTTTGCATTTTATAGCACAAATACTAAGACATCTGCTAACAATGCAATGCAGTCTCACAATGAAAAT
Source organism: Protopterus annectens (assembly GCF_019279795.1). NCBI lineage: Eukaryota > Metazoa > Chordata > Ceratodontiformes > Protopteridae > Protopterus > Protopterus annectens. The sequence continues at coordinate 265,790,879 of NC_056737.1, forward strand.
AGATTAGCATTAAAACCTCTCTGCCCTTGAAACTCAAATTCATTGAAACAGCATTGAAATCCACACAGGCTAGTATAAAGATTAACTTTGGACTGCTTTCAAATGATATGCCCCTTGCACACAAGACATACATGTGTTGTGTGATACACGTTCCTGATTGTATTAAATTATATTCCTTGTATAATACAGTACAGTTGTTAGAGGGTGTTTTAATTTTATTGTTTTGAACATTTTCCAGTAAACAATGAAACAAAATGCATGCACCAATAATGACAAAACCGCCCAATTGAGAATATTTTCATCATAAAAGTCTACTCAAACTTCTACAATCCACCAGTATCAGTAAATATGCACAATCTCTGCAGAAGTAAAAGTCATCTATAATATTCCACATTAAAGAGATTTGTAACTAATGAAGAGGTTGCTGCTAGCAAACAACTTTATATTTCATTGTTTCATCTACAAATAAAGTGCCCGTATCATTGACAAAGAGGCCATTCTCAGTATAGCAGCATCCACCCCATGTGGGAGTAGAACCCACAGCATTCTGTATCAAAAGCAAGTACACTACATGTTATGCTAATAACAAAGCAAGCCGATTTAGCATAAGCAGCACTAAACTTCTCTTCCCCTGCAGCTCTCAGCTCCTTGTAAAATCTACTCGACACTCAACTGTATCTCTCAACTTCGTAGCACAAGAAATCTGGAAAAAGCCAAAATTTATTGGGGGGGGGGGACAAAAGACCAAAAAACAGGGACACATTTTAAACATTGCATGTATAATCTTGGAAAGTTGCTAATATAAAATGTTATGTTACCACCATACATTCACTGCCAAGTCTTGAACCCAGGACCCTGTGCAAAACAATCAGAGCAACATACCCTCTATGCCAAATCAGCTGTTTTATGAAAGAGAGGAAGACTGAAACTTAAATGGCTACCATTTAGTGATTTCAGTTCTCACCATAGCTGTCAGCCTCTTAGCACAAAACACCTGGACAAAGCCAGTAATGGGGAATACAGCCCTCAAACATATTTGGTGAAGTAATTTCTCACCATAGCTCTCAACCTTAGCACAAAAAACCTGGATGAAGCCAATAATGGAGGAATACAGTCCCAAAAATAGGGACAAATTTCAAATATTCATCTTATAAACTTAGAAAATTGCTAAAAGAAAAGGTTTTGTGTTACTATGTACTTTCTGAAGAACATGAAGTTTGAAATTCAAATGTCTGTCAATTTGTTAACCAGGAAAGTCTGACTTGGAACAAAAGCCAATTTTCAGCAGAGGCCCAGAGAGAAATACTGCAGACACATGTCTTTGTAACATGGGAGGACACCACAGCAAACCCACACACAAACAAAGGGAGGACATGCAGACTCCACACAGAAGGCACCCCAGCCAAGAACCAAGCCAGAGAACCTATAGCTGTGAGACAACAATGCTACCACTGCACCACCAACTATCTAAGGAAGTAAAAATTCAGAAACCACAGATTTTATGATGAACAGAACAAAATATGAGGCAAAAATCTGCAAAAGTTTCACAGATGGTGGTGGGTAGGGAATTCAGGCTTTTGTTACCTCCACCCAGAGTACAGGGTTCAAGCCTGAGATATTCTCTAACAACCACCAGCAGGTATCCTGAGTTCTCTCTGCAGCCACCAGTATAAATCAACTGAGGCATTACACACACACACACACACACACACACACACACACACACACACACACACACACTCTCTCCAAACATGTGAGTACCTGCAATGATAAAATAAAATCCAAACAACTTGTGAGTACCTGCAATGATGATAAAATGAAATCTAAAGAGCACTGCTGACCTTGCAGTCCGATCCCCTTCCAGTCTATGGTTAGCACCTCATAGACTTCTGAGGCATCAGCAGTCTGCTGCCTTCTTCCAGAATTTGGACTGGTGAGGCAGCAGTCCAGATTCACTTTCTATGTGTGGTTAAGAGAAGTTATTGGATTGTACCATTGTGATTCACATCTGGGGGGGCTGCAGTCCTGCAGTCTGATATCACAAGCCGCCACTGCTTTTACTGATGTAATTTCCCCGTGTGTTCTACCATCATGTTTTAGCATCACTGAGCACCGTGTGATATATCAGTGTAGTTGTGCTGCTCCCACTCTGCAGGGTTTACCTTTTCACTGGTTTACACTGGTGAACCTTCACTTTTCCTTTCTGTCTTTTAATACCCACAGCAAAACTTTGCCTCAGGCCATTTGGTTACCTTGGTTGGGCTAGGTATGCAGAATCAATGGGTTTGAGAAAGCCCAGACCAGTTGTTTCCCACTTCCCAATCA
>NC_056737.1:265793703-265823251 GCF_019279795.1 Protopterus annectens
TCCATATTTTTGGTGATGCCTCTGGTTAAACTACTTCAGGACATGCTTTTTCCACAATTCAACAACACAGTGGAAAAAGACTCTCCCAATAACTTTCTTGCTTATTTTTGATCAAGGTAAACAAGTAATAAAACTCCATCACAAAGCTGTTCTTCAACTTTTATTAGCAGTGTCAAATGAAAAATGTATTACTACAAAACAGTTATAGCCTGAACCTACTTCTGTAGACTAATGGTTAGTATTACCTAGAAAAAAAATACAAACCAGAAAAGCTCATGGTTAAACTTCCCCTCAGAATTGTCAAATTCGGTATGATATGGAGTCCTTACATAGGCTATGTGGAAGTCATCGTAAGTAGGCTGATTCATAGACTCTTTTCAGCCATGACCTGGGCCACAAGGGCAAAGGTATATCCCACATAATATGAAAAAAATAAGTATAACCAATCAGCCTACACAGTTTAGGAAAGAAATTAGAGTACCCAAAGAAAACCTAAACAGAGTCAATGAAATTAGCATTCCAGCCACCAGAATTCAGGAATGAACTCTGGATCCTAAAGCTATGAAATCATGATATCTCAATGCAAGGCAAACAAGTAATTACAATCAGGTCTTGAACAATATATTTTCTTCAACTCACTAAAGCCAAATAAATGAAGTGTTTCATGCTGACTTCTTAGCTGTTTCCACCTCTTTCATTGTGAGGCTATTTTAGTGACCCCTGTATCTCAGTCTGGTGACAAAAGAACCTAATCTGCAGAGCTTGCACTTACCACTTCCACCCAACATGGTACTCTCCCTTGCCTTCCACTATGCTCACTCACTGGATAAGCCTATAAACAGATTTCTTTTTCACACCATTTTAATTTTACTGTTTAGGGCTTATATGGATGTGACCCTATATACAAAGTTGCTGATGCTGTTTTATATGGATGTGACCTCTGTATACAAAATTGTTGATATATTTATTTTAGGTTGTGTGGATATAGCCTATATTATTGCTTTTTTGTCAGCTCTCATTCTTTTATCCACTTACATTTTAGACAAGGTGTGTAGAAGTTTTCATACATAGAAACACATCAAAACAAGTCTTGTGATGCAAAGACCTGGATTACTGCATGCCGCTAAGTCAGAGAGAATATATTGTACCTCACAATTATGCATTCTGAAGCAGTTTTCGTCAAAAATTGTATGTTGGATAAACTATGAATAATAGAAGATTCTAAATGAGAATGATATGTTGTTTCTCACGCCTGTCTTTAAAAATATATATTTTTGATATTCAAAATTAACAAAATGGTTTCTGCTCCTAAAGGCAAGATTTTGTGGGCTCCATTTCTAAGAATAATTTAAAGAAATGCCTTTCTGAGGGCTCATATGACCAGCAACAGTAATCTTAATTTTATATAACTGGTGACAAAAAGCCATTACAGAGGAAATATGAGACTGGTGATGTGAAGTTAGAAAAATAAATTATTACCTGTTTCCAATCTTCTTTTTACAAACCCAGCAGGACTTCTTTTCTGTTATTATGCATTTGACTTGGTGATGGAAAATCCTCTGTTCTTGGTACTAGAAGAACAAAGAAACATTAATTCAGGCAGACAGCGAGATCCAGCTGTATGGCAAAGCTTCTGATATTACAAGATTTCCTCTTATGGTACAGCTACATCTGGAGACTGACACACAATAGCACAACTACCCAACTGCTAATGTGCACAAAACAGTAGGCAGTCAATCAAAAAGACAAATAAAGATATCAGCAGTATAAAACTTTGACTTGAACTTTAAGAAGACTGTGGTGCAAATGGATAAGCCGTTATTGCCTCCATTCAGCCTGCTTTCGATTAGTAGCGTGGGTATTGCAGGGACCACAGGCTGAGGATGGGAGTGAACAGCCAATATCAGCTTTCCCATCTAAGGTGCAGGAGGCAGACTAAAGGCTCACTGCAATAAGCAGCATAAAGTCCAGGCAATCTCCATGGTACCTAAACAGACAGCCACTTAGTCAGGAGGTTGAGTATGCACCTAAGACAGCACACACCTCCAAGGGAACGATAATGACATCACACTCTGCAGCATGCACCATAATGCAGCACCAGCACCCTTGATTTCCCCATTGGCCCAGGAGTAGGTTGAGCTGAGCCCAGGGAAGTCTAAGGCAGGCAGGTCCAGTCAGTACACCAAATGAATAAGGAAAGGAGCTGGGAGCAGCTGATGTTCACTTGCAGTGGAATGGGGGAAAAAACTTTTGACCTGAACTTTAACTCATTTGCAGAAAGTCATCAGTTGAAAAAAAGAAGTAAAAAAGATATATATATATTTTTCTACTGATTTTCTTTTACCATTTAAACTGCATGAAATCACTGTTGTCATGACTGCCATGTAGGAAGTACCAATAAATAGCTAAGGCCTGAAGACAGCTTGCAACCAATCAAAAACAAAATAAGTAATCAAAATGAGTTAAATGCTGACATGGCATCATGGTTATGGGTGTTTGGAGCTACACACAGTGAAATGGTACCCATATACTGCACTGAAAACCATGCAGTGTTTTTTTTTCTTGTTGCATAAGTATGCAGGACTTCAGCTCCCACATTGCCATTATACATTGAACCATACAGAAACATCTTGACAAAAATAACTCTTTTCCTTCTTTTGGGTACAAATCATCTGACAGTTCTAAGCTATGGGACTAAGAAAATAACAGTGATGGAATGCAAACACAAGGTCAGTTTTATATACCCATGTACTTCTCATAGTACCTGAAACACATTTCCTTCAAGGTGTTTCTGGTAGATGATTCCTCAAGAATTTAAACAAAGATCCACATATATTTCCACTTTCCTTCTAACGACAGTCATTCTCTCATGGGAAGAAATTACTTTCCCACCAAGCTTGTAAAATCACATTCTAGTGATGGAATGGAACTAAAGCACCTCTTAATTCCTATTAGCCAAGTTAGTCTTCCATATCTGCAAGCTAAATATTCTATAACAAGGAACAATGATATATGGTTAAAATTAAAACCTATTTCATGAACTGAAATTCCAAAAAGTACAGCCATGAGTGTTGTGTACCTTTCAATTAAAACACTTTAGTCAGTCTATATATAGAACATGTGAAACAAAAACATATTTTAATGTACCTATTAAAGAAAACTAAGTCTGATAAAAAAGTAAACATAAAAAATGCAAGTTATCAATGAATGCTTTAGCCTAAAATGTAAAGTTCTATGAAATTACATTTTCACAGTACTCATACTATCCAAATTCCAGAATTGTCCATAATTTTCACAAAAAAAATGAAAAAGCAATGCCTCTGCCTATAAGGAAAATCTGTCTCATTCAAATACCTATTTAATGCAGGGATAGCTGTCCTTACTTTGCTTAAGTCATTCTTTAGGCCACTCCTTAAAGGTGATATTCGCAGCATGCAACAACAATTCTCTCCCATCTTAACATGCAAAACTGTCATATTAGTTCTTCATCCCAGGAAAACAGGCACACACAAAATAATTCTTACAAAGGGTTTCTTAGAAGTGATGACATTTGCTTTACATTAAGGCAAATATGACTACTTGCATCTTTTAAATCCTAGTTTAAGAGCCAGTAGTGTGCTATTCAACCCAATTTCTGGAAAAACCTTTCTCAGAATATCTGAGTTTGATTAGTGGAGCTGATCCCAGAGGAGTTGGCTGTGGGAGTGGTAATGAGTACCATTTTTTTCTGGCTTGCCTGTTCCAGGGAAGGGAAAGGGTCCCTATCTAGAGTTACAGCTCACTGTGGACACTGGATTTCCAGTGCTGCTGCAAAGTATGGAGAATGCATCAGGAAATCATCTACGGATAGATACTGCTGTGATATCACTGCAAAAGGCAGTGGTTGAGAATATGGATGGACCATAACAAAAAATGCAACCCACCCCTGAATGATGGCTCTCTTTAACTCAGTTCTCATGTCTACTGGTATCATGGTCATAGTTATTCTTGTCCAAGGCAAAGACTGAATTTTAAGCCATACGTGCCTTCTAATTACTTTGCCTGTAGTTAAGCCCATATGACACTGATGGCATCTTTACCACACTTAACTGCAGGTCTATACGCTTCAGAAGCAGTTGGGCAAGCCTTCTAATTCTGTCTTTCATGGTTTCATCCTGAATCTTAGAAGACATGCCCTTAATCTGCTCCTTTTCTATGTTATGCTGTGTTATCTGTCAGCTAAGGGCTCTAAAAGCAATGGTAGAGGAAACAGATCTTTTCATAAAAATCTATCCAGAGATTTGTTCTCCTACTATTAGGCAGGATACTAAGCCTAAAGTTACACTTGGATCCCTGATACCATCCATGGTTACAAATACTGGGTCTTGTGTGTGGTTTCCATACAGTTATTTACAGGATTATTCAACCCTAGAAAAACCATCAGGCTTCTTGGAGACCACAGACTGGGAATCTGGCTCTAAATTATCTGCAAAAGGTGTCTCTAAATGGCAGGAATGCAGGTTGCACTGCTTTGGACTTTGTTCCTTAAGCCCCAAGAGGCTGAGATACCTTTCTTGGTAGTCTGGCACCTCAATGGCTCCCTTCTGAAGTACTCAGTCAATGCATCTAAGTGTTTCAGCAAATTACATATCTCCTGGGGCTTCCTATGTAATAATCGAGACATTCTTAAGTGAACAACACTTCAGTGATCTTAAATGGTTGATCACACATTACCAACTATTTAATTCACTGACATCTTCTAATATCTATTATACAATGACTGCACATTAATATTCAAAAAGAGCATGCTGATTGGCCAGCCCAACCAGTGCGCCCATTGTAAATCCCAGAATATACCAACAGAAAAAGGTCCAGTAACCCAGACTTCTTTCCATTCGTATATTCCATAACTTTTATTTAATTATTTATTTTTAACATACCAGAGAGGCAGCATAGAGGAAATACAAAAAAAATCAGGTGCGTTATTTAAAACTAAAGACACGTACCTGATTTTCTTTGCAATTCCTCCATTCTGTCTCTCTAGCCTACCCCTAAAGTAGCAGAGACTTTTTTTTAATAAAAAAAAAACAAAAACTGAGCAACAGAGACTTTCTTTTCTCCATTGCTTCCTTTTCAAAGCACTGGTATACTGGGTATGCGTGGGAACGCAAGTCCCATACGCATGCGCAGTACATTAAAACAAGGCAGCAGGATACCACCAGCCACAGAAGGACAGTATGGCACAGTTATTCAAAGACATTATTTAAGAAAAGTATTTTTTTTCTTAAATAATGCCATTGTATAATAGCAATAACCTATACCGTGGTTGTGGTATATTGAAATTTACCCATGGTTAGCTTTGCCCTCATGATTAAACAATGCCAACCATGGGTAAATCTTCAATATACATCACCACGTCATCGGTTATTGCTTAAATAATTCACACAACTTACAGCCGTGTGTATTTCATGGAACCATTGTTTCATTGTGGAAGTATGCAACTGCTGCCATTGAGCTGAAGACTCTCATTGGTGTACTGGGTAAGGTGACAGTAAGGAGTGCAGTACTATAGTGCTTCAAGGTTGTCTTCTCATTTCTACTTTTACTTGGCTTTTACATGCTGGAGCCCTTCAATATAATGATCATCAGCTTTTTATATAATTTCACCCAAAGTCCCACAAAAGCACAGGGCAGGACAAGAAACATCTTTATTAAATTATTGTGTACGACATAGACAATATTCTATTTATATAAATGAAAATAAACAAGTTTTAAACATTATATATTACCATGCCGACACAACTGCAGCTGCATAAATTATACATCACTTTTAATATATCTAGTCATTGTCAGTCAGCCATTACATAGCTCATTCAAATCCTGCTATCTTTTAAACTTTGTTTCTCCTCTGCATGAATTGATCCCACATTCTCATTTTTTTTCCTATATAATTTGCTCCTACCCTTTTCTAAAGATCCCAGTTCCAATTGTTATATCTGTTACTACCTTCACTACTTCTAGTAAAGTTGGTTTAGACTTTGATTTCCATTTTCTAGTAATTGCTTTTTTGGCAGCCATCATAATTAGACTCAGCAAGGCCTTACTATGTCTAGGCAATTCTAATTCTGTATCATAGCTCAAAAAATAATTTCCCTAATTACTTCAATTTGCTCACCCAGCATTTCCAACAGAGCAGTCTGCAGGGAATCTTTAAAGTCTGCCATCTTTCTTCCCCATCTCACCTCCAACATTTGCTGTGTACCTGAGGAAAAATTCTTTGGTGTCTGCTTGGGGTATGAAAATACATATGCAAACACTTCCAACCAAAGATCTTAAATCTTCAAGATTTTGTTGCACATTTGGGAATACATATATCCCCTATTGTTTCTTTGTAAATTGCTTATGCAGTCCCTCTTCCCAATCCTTCTTAACCTCCTCTGATTGATTCTTATAGTTATCATGCGATATTTTATATGCTGTACTAATTATTCATTTCTTAATAACAATTTCTGTTATGGACTCTACCAGTGCTGGTCTTTCATTTAGGACCTCCCTATTTCTTTCACTTTGCCCATGCTCTGATATCAATCCTTGATAGGGAAGGCAGTCTCTAGCCTGCAGTCCAAATAAGTTCTTGGCATCTTTCCAGTCTATTACATTTCCCTCTCTAGTTATTTGTTCCCAATACCTTGGTTCCTTTGCCAGTTTTCTCCAATATATTCCAGCCCCCTCTTGCCTATACTCTGTATCCCTAACTGCAGTCATCCCTATCAACAGAATCTCCTTTCTCCATTACCGTGTTACTTTTTAGAATACCTTCTGCTACTTTATGGCTATAATATTCTGCATGATTATTACTGTTCTCCTTAAAGATCTGCATCCACAATTCCAGTCTCTCCCTGTTACTTGAGGTTCCCCCTGTTTCATCATTATTTCTTTCCACTTTGAATTATAGTTTTCTGCTTGTGCTATATATATGAGCCTTAACTGCGTTGGTCTGAAATACACCTTCAGCTCAGGTAATCCTAATCCATGCTGTTCTTTTGGAAGAATAAGCTTATCCCACATGACTCTTGCCATCTTCCCCTCCCAGATAAAATCCTTCAGCTCTTTATTAATTGCTATCCGCAACTTCTCCTCTGGTTTATAAAAATATGCCTGACCTGTGTATAAGACTAAAGGGACTAAAAGCATTTTAACTGTTTGTATCTTTCTATCAATATCCATATAACAGTTCTTCTGTTTTCTCAGTTTTTGTATTATCTTTTGTTTAGTCTCTTCCCACATATCCTTAGCTGCCACACTGGTATTATTTTAATCCATACTCCTAAATACTTCATTTTATCATGTCCCCATAAGTATGGATACTGCTGAAACAATTTGTATATGGGTAAATAATTTACCGCTATTGCTTCTGTTTTAGATTCATTCATTTTGTATCCTGAAAAGATGTGAAACTGTATCAATATGTTCTACAGCACTGTAATGTCCCTTTATGGTTTTGTCAGGCATAAAATAATGTAATCTACAAATAGAGTCAGCTTTTCTTGACTACAATTCTATTACATCCTTGAATTTCTGAGTCCCTTATTTTCTTTGCCAGTGGTTCTAAATATAATGCAAATAACAAAGGAGAGAGAGGGCAACCCTGCCTGTTTCCTCTGCTCAAGCAGAAATTATCAGAGAGGACCCCACATACTTTAATTTTTGCCTCTGATCCCTCACGGATCCTCCTAATCAGCCTTATGAGGGAATGCAAATGCATGCATTGCTTTGCTCATAACATCCCAGCTTACCCTGTCAAATGCTTTCCCTGCATCAAGATCCACCAACAGTGGTATTTTCTTACATTCTGCTTCCATCTAAATTATCACTGTTCTGTTAATGTTGTCAAATGTTTGTCTCCCCTCCACAAAACCACACTGATCTATATCTATCAATTTTGGCATGACTTTTGCCATTATTTTAGCCATTATAGACAAACACTTTATAATCATGATTTGGTACTCAAATGGGCCTATATGAAGCAGGATCTGATGGATCTTTACCCTCTTTAGGTATTACAGCTACTACCGCTGTCTTCCAGGATGTTGATACTTCTCTTCTTATTATGCTGTTAAACAAAACCTTCCAGATCTTTATCAGTTTTTTCCCTTGTAGCTTCTAAACTTCTACAGAAATAACACCTACTCCTGGGGACTTTCCTGTAGATTGGTTATACATCACCATTTTTATCTCATCTCCTCCTATCCACACTGTTAATAACTGACCCTTCTCTATCTCTAACCTTGGCATATTTAATTCTTTCATAAACATTTCCATTTGTACCTTTTCTGGATTTCCATTTTTCTCTGCTTTATACAGACTTTCATAGAACTTCCAAAATATTTCTAATGCTTATACAGGATCCCTTGTAATCCTCCTCGTTATAGGCTCTCTAAGCTTGGTGATTGCCCTTTCTACTTTCTGTTGCCTGAGTCGTTGTGCTAAAAGTTTTTGTGCTCTAGAGTTATTATCAAAAACAGTTACTTAACAGAAATATTTCTAAACTAAGCATATTATTGAGGTAATCCCTTATTTTCTGTTTAGCATTCTGAATTAACTCCCTTATTCTGCGAGATTCCCTTCATTTTGCAATACTTTAAGATTTGTCAGTCCCTCTAAACAATTTGTGTTACTTCTTAACCATATCTCCCTTTCTTTTATTTCCACCCTATTGTTAAATTCCACTTTAATTTTATCCCACTCCTTAGTTATATTTTCAAAATAAATTTTCTATCTTCTCTATAGCGCCTGAATAATTTCTACTACACATTCCTTAAATTTCTCTCTTTTCAACAGATAGGTGGGAAAGCAGTATCTCATTTTTATTTTATTCATTACCCTGTGTTTTTATTTTAGTTATTAATGGCACATGATCTGAAATAATTTTGGTGTGCATATCAAGACCTTCAATTAAATGCACATGTTCCTGTGAAATGTAAATTCTGCCTAGCCTAGCTCAGTTTTTGTATCTTGGGGAATAATATGTAAATTCACTCCAGACTCCTAGTACTGAATTCACATCTTCCATGCCAACTATTTTCATAAGTTTCTTTGTTATATTTTCCCTTCTGAGCCCCCAGACATATCCTTACTGTTGCAAATCAAATTCTAGTCCCCACCTATAAGTAATATTCCTTGTTGAAAGCTGAATAATTTCTCCCAGAATTTTCTTAAGCTCCATTATAGCAGTTTTCAGTGGAATATAAATGCATGCCAGTCTATTCCACTGAATAACCATCCTGAAACATTTCTTTATCAAATTCACATGTTCAGTTCTTTCCAAGTGTGTCTCCTGTAGCTAGCTATATGTACTCTACATTTTTTTAATATAGTTCATTATTTTTTTCTTTTTTATATTTACCTGTGAGACCATTAATGTTTAAAGACATTATACAAAAAAGAATCATTGTGGGATTATTATTCCCATCTTTTATGTATAGCATCTTTTTTGTTAAATGATTAGTTCCAGTGTTTGTGTTACGCATGCACTGTTTGGCAGGCTAATATTTTATACAATTGTTTCTTGTCATCTCCATTTCAGCCTATGTCACATTTTGCAGAACTTTTTATTCTACTGAAAACCCTGAAATTAAAATATACACATAAAACCTATTACCTTAATAATAACACACACAACTATGTACACATTCAAATAACAAAGTTTTACCTGCCTAATAGGATCAACCTTCATATATTGAAGTTTTACCATCCTAATAGGAACAAATGTTCAGAAGTGACAGCCACATAAACAGACTCGAGCTAAACAAAAACAAACATTATCCATGCTAAGATGCATGGCAGAGCCTGTGATTCTAATAAGTGCTGTCTGGTTTTGCCTTATCTTTATATCTCTCTCAGCTAGGAAAAACTTGAATGCTTTTAGAAAACAATTTCTCCAAGCCATTTCTCTTTATCAGATTGTCTGATAGAGACCTGAGAACTAGATACAAATCTGTTTACTAGAAAAAATACCATTATAATGGGGCGGCGAAAGCTGACACACTCTGGCTAGGCTTATAAATGCCCTCAGGCAGATAGCCTAGTACCTACCTATGAACCTATTATTCAATATTTATTTTCATTTACTTCCTTTCTGTTAAAACATGTTACTATATAAAGCTAATGGCCTTAACCCAGTCATTCCCCTATGCAAGAATGAGATAAACACACTATTTATTTCTTTTGGCATGCTCTTTTAACCAGATCTTTTTTTTTTTTTTTTTTTTTTACATTGCAGTGTCTACATTTCTTAAATCTGAATAAGGAGAAAGAGAGAAGGAACAAAGAAAAAAAAAGAAAAGAAAATAACAGGAACACTTATTCACATTAGCATCCCCATTACAATTAAAAATAACTGAAAAAAATTACTTTATAACATGCAAAGAAAATCATGCATCATTTAGATAACACTATTAAGAAAAAATGTTGTTTTACTTACAGTTAACTTTCTACATCCTCTTCCCTATCCTGAGTATTTTTCTGGACATTAATGACATTAAGTAGGGCATATATTTTAGAGTCCCCTGCAAGTTTAACAAAGTCCAAAAAAGTTCGCAGTATTTCCATATCTTCTTCTTCTGTTCTGTTTCACAAATATAATTATTGCTTTAAAATCCCACATTTGTCAATTTCCAAGTTACCGATTTTAGTCTCCAAACATTAATGACATGAAGTAGGGCATATGCTTTAGAGTCCCCTACAAGTTTAACAAAGTCCACTAAAAGTCCAATATTTCCAGATTTTCTTGTTCTATTTTTGTTCATTTCCATCTCCAAACCCTGTTTCTGCTTCATCTCCAGTGCACTCTCAATTCTTCTAGTCAACTGCTGTGTTTTTCTCTCTCTCAAACATTTTCCGTTGAAACAGTGGGAAAGGTTTCACTGGCACAGTCTCTCTCTCTCTCTGTGGTCTTTATTACCAGACGAACAAGAAGCAGAATCTCCTTCTGTTTCACAGCTCACTTTTTTTGTTGGACAAACTTTTGTATTTCTTCCTTAGCATGTACTTCATCAAAAAATGATTTTCCTCTTGGGAAAAATATTTTAAAGATAGCTGGTTACAGCAGTTTGGATCTCATACCTGCTTCTCAACATTACTAGAATAATGGAATAAATGCATTCCTCTTCTGCCTGGTGTACAATGAGTAGTCATTCTCCACAAACACTCTGCTGTCTCCCACTTTTACTACTTTGTCCTTCTTCCACAGTTTTGTTATAATCAACTCCTGCTGGTAAGATTGCATCTTTACTATTAAATGTCTAGGTTGTTTTCTCCTAGTCAGGTTTGGAACATACACATAATGTGCCCTTTCAATTAACAATTCCTGTTGTAGAATACCAGTCCAGTTGCTTATTTGTGCTTTTATGAAATTAATACAGTCTGTTCCTTTCAGCTTCTCAGATACAGCAGAAAATCACAGGTTTTCCCTACATGCTCTGTCCTTTAATTCTATTATTTTTTTAAACACCTCTTATTGTGCAGTCTCATATTCAACAGCTTATTCTTCATTTTGACCTCTGCGTTTTGCAGTTTTATGACCTTATCTGAGTATCTGTTTAAAGCTTCTTACATTTTCCAGCCTTTTATTGCTTGAGTAGCTATACTCCATCAGCTGTTTCATTTATTTAGTCAGGTCAGTGTGCAGTTGCTTAATACGTCCCTCAAGGTTACTGGAAGTCATGTCTGTAGCTTGTACTGCTTTTTGCAGAACAGCTACAGTACTTTTCCCAGTCAGTGTTTTTTCGTCACCTTTTGTAGCTGATTTTCCTTCAGGTCCTCTGTATTTCTTTCTTCCTGGCATCCAGATGGTGCACTTACTAGCCAGTTATTGAAATTTACTCAGAAATCCATGTCCACTACCTTTCTCTGCTAAGTTTCTGTTTTCACACTGGGAGAGCTAAAATTAAGCTGTTATTCAATATGCAGCCATCTTGGAAGTCCTGCTTTTTTGATATTTTGATGCCAGATTGTTGTATTTTGCTGATTTTTGATGACATATGCAGCTTACATCTTAGACAATGTTGATGAATTACATGGCATCTAGTGTATGTGGTCAACTGCTTGCATTTGCTGAAGTATGATTCACTTAAGAAAGCCTCAATTATTATGTAGGGAGTCCAAAGCAATTATCCTACAGTCATATGTAACACATCCAAGAGAACAGGAGAGATCTGGGTCAAATAAGCTAAATAATCCTTGTTTAACTTTGAGTCTGAAGAGCTGGGTGGGGGACAATCCCTCTTCCTCAGAGGAAAAGGTGCTGGCCATCTGCAGCCAAATCCTATGCCAGGTAGCCACATATTTCTCAGTAAACCTGTGGGACTTAAAGATGCATAGGTTAGAGATGACACCAGTAAACTGGACACTATCTTCTCACCAAAACAAGTGGCAATTCATCCTGTCAGTGGAGAAGAAGAGTGGACAACCTCAAAGAAATTGAGCCTTCTGAAACCTCATCCAGCAGAACCACAGCAATATCCTTGTAGGTGAACCTATTAAATGTCTCATTTAATTACTGGAAAGGTTGGAAGTTCATGGCGAGTGTCTATATGGCTGTGGAATCTTTAGAGGGGAAGCCATTAGGGGGCTCTTTCAGCAGCTGCAAAGGCTAAATGCTCCTTGCAATTACCTGGAGAACTGGAATATCCAGGGAGGGGAACTCATTTTAAGACTCAATCAATAACTGCCAAAGCTGTCTCTTCAAAGGTGATTGGAAGTTCACGTTCATTACAGTGCTTTAAGTGCTTTGGAAATACCAAAACTTAATCAATGAATAATGGCACTTGAAATATGACCCCCCCAAAAAAACTAACAGAAAAAAATATGAAATACATTTGAAACAAAATATTCACCTTGAAATCTGGTTACAAAAAAGAGATAACACAAAAGCAATGAAAGTCAATAGTGTAGCCATTCTGAATTAACTCCCTCTCACACCACCGAACAAATTTTCTTCAGCAAAATGAATCATAGGGAGAAACACGGCAGAAATAATAATAAAGTTTTATTATATTATTTCTGCCGTGTTTCTCCCTCTGATTCATTTTGCTGAAGAAAATTTGTAAAGATATGCAATAAAAATGTCCGGATCAAAAAGCCCAGCATGGACATTTGTAGTCTGTTCAGTTTAACCATCCTTTCAAAAATAGCATCACTTGACATATAAATTGTCTGGGGTACAGAAACTGTAGATGTAATAATCCTTAATCACAAAAACAGCAAATCAATTCTAAAACTTGAAAGCAGAGTGAAGAAACTAAACAATACGTGTCAAGAAACCAACCACTGTAAATTTAACTTAAGCAGCATTTTGATTAAATAAGACACTGAACTGGCCAACAACTCGTACATACTGCCTGAACAAAAATGTACTTATTATAAGATAAAAGATCCACACTGCAATGGTTTCAACTCCACTGGACATTAATGCTTGTTGAACAACATCAGGTTCTTCCAAGCTGGACTCCAAAACTAGACTCCATATGAACCTCAAAAAACCGAAGCTCCAAAACCAACAAAAGCACTCAAAGATTTCCGTCTTCATTCTCGCTGTTTTCATGGAGAAAAACTGGATGAAAAATCCAAAAAAATTAATTTTAACAGCAGTCCATGAACTAAGGAATGGTGAGGTAGGTGTTAAATGAAAACCAAGTCCAAAGAAGTAGTTCTTACAAATATCAGCTGACATATGCAACAAAAAAAACCAAAGCAGCACTCCATGGTCTGGCAACCATCCAGCATCATTGTTAGGAGCCAGCATCTGGCCCAAACGTTCTCAACCAGTCTATATTAAAACATCAAACACTTAAAACAGCAAACGATGTTTCATGGACCCCATTTCAGCGAAAGCTGAAATTGTCGACACCTCACAACTGCGATTTCTTTCCTAGGGAAAGAAATCGCTGTTACAACCAAAAAAAAAAAAAAACAGTACACAGTTCCAAACACATACACACCTACCTTAACCCTAATTCTACCACCCCCCAAAAAGTAAACAGCTGAAAACACATATGCACGTAACTCAACCATACATCTAACGCAAAAAAAAAAGTAAACATTTTAAAACATATGCACCTACCTTAACCCACACCCTAACCCTAAGGTCAGTAACTGTTGCACATTTACATAAACAGTTCCAAACACATACACACTTACCTTAACCCTAATTCTACTCCCCCAAAACAAAAGTAAACTGCTTAAAACACATATGCACTTCACTCAACCGTACATCTAACACAAAAAACAAAAAAGTAAACAATTTCATACATATGCACTTACCTTAACCCGTACCCTAACCCTAAGGTCATATTTACTCTCGGGAGCTATACCGAATAAGGGAATCTCTGAGACCACACTACAGTGCATAACACAGCAAAGCAATGAAGCGGTCAAGTGACTTCTTTATCAGGGAAAGAATTCGCTGAACAGCCGCTTCACTGCTTTGCCTGTTCGCTCTTTAGGTGTCGATGAAAATGCAGTCGACAAAATGCATTTCGTCATTCTAATAGGAACCCATTCTCAACTGTTCTCTCAAGGCCTCATCACTGATGTGCTTAAATCTCACTGCCTGTCTCAAAAGGAATCAAAGCAGTTGGGAATATAGCATTTAAAGGCCACATAACAAAGGGCAGATGAACCAATACCTTTCTGGAAGTAGTATGCTCTGGCTTCATCAGAACTGGCAAAATATATAAGGCCTTGTGCTCTGTGCCTGCTTGGTCTTTAACTACGATCTTTTGTTTTTCCTTTTTTGTTGGGGGGGTATTTAACCATTTTCCTGAGCCTTTTTCTTTTAGAAGGGACACTTTTATGTGGGTGACCTTAGATGGTTCTCTCATGACCAAAGTGATAAATGTCTGGACCAAAGCCACTACCTTTTTGTGCTTGAAAAGGCCATCTTTCCTACAGGGTGTTATCATACTAAAGGTCACACAGTGCTCAAAGGAGTATACTTCATACTTCCCGATACCCTAGGCAGAAAAAGCTGGGTAGAAGAAAGTCTTTTGGCAGAAATTGTCTTCCAAAGGCACACTTTCTAGCAAAACTTTATTGGGATGCCATGGACCTTTAAATATGATAAACTAAAGAAATTCAATTCAATATTAACAAAAAAAAAGGTAGGTAAGTAATGCAATGTCAGCAATACCATTAAGAATAAGATGTTTTCCCAACAGGATATTTATTATTCTTAAACTAACTTTAAAAGGGTGAGAAAGACAGAAACATCAGATTAATGAATGAACACTTATTGTGGCAAAAAATACATATAAACTAAGATGGTAAGGGCTGTTATCCCCATTTAGCCTTGCATCAGCAAAGATCTCAGAGATTAAGGAAGGAGACCAGTTGCATGTTGGAGATGTTCAAAAGCCTTGGAAGTAAAACCAGAAGGCAAATGCCTACCTGCAGCTCATTCCCATAGATAAGGATTTACACTACAACAATGACTCCTACACAGAACATTGTGACTTCCACAAAACCCTTCAGAAAAAGAATATACACAGAGTGAGAGAATCTCTCCAGCATTCTGATTTTTCCTTTGCTCTCTTTGAACAGTATAATCTAGGCCGGCTAAACAACAGCTGTAGGTACACCTACAAACTAAACCGTTTTTTGTCTTGTTTTTTGAAAAAACCTTTATGTACGCAGTTGTATAATCCAAACATATTTAGAAGACTTACTCAACATAAAACATTACAATTTAATATATTCAGACAGACATCTAAAGTTCTACAGTATAACAACACTCTTCTTGACACTAAAGTGTTACTATTCTAGCCGTTGATCAGCAGAGTCCAACATTTTCAAGAACATCTATCACTCTCCCCGAATAAGGAGGAGCACATCAATGTCTTAATTTTGGCATCTAGTTCAACCTTCACAGGGTAAGAGCTGGATGAAACTTTGGTATATAGTAATCTTAATAGTCTCCAACCCTTTCCCGAAACATTATAATTTCACAGTTAATACCAGTAAACTCTTTATCTTCTTCTTTTATAACACACCTAACTATACATTTTTCCCTTATATATATATACATAAACGCACACACACACACACACACACATATATATATATATATATATATATATATATATATATATACACACACACACACACACACACACACACACACACACACATACATATATATATATATATATATATATATATATATATAAAATAAAAATGACCTGAAACAAGCCTGTATTTAGTGTGTAAAACAGGGTGTACTAGGGACAGCCTAGGACTCTACATGCAAATTAGGTGACTTTTTTCCACCAATCACATACACACATACACACACACACTCTCACACACACACACACACACACACACACACACACACACACACACACACACACACACACACACACACACACACACTTCTACAAGCAAATTAGGTGGATTTTCCCACATACTTCTACATGCAAATTAGATGGATTTGTTCCACCAACCACACACTTACACACAAACACACCTTCTCGCTTTGAGTCCAGTCAAGCTAACTGCCTAGCCCACACCTCCTCTTCTATAGCATTTAAAACACCTGTAGCTACTACTTGATTTGAAGGAATCTTCTTTACTGTGGATTTTTCTTTTAAAACGGAACTCACGAAGATTACGCTCTTCATTCAAAATTGAACGTCTGGTCATTATCTTTCATCTGAATTGCTACCGTCTCGCATATCATACTTGCACTTTTCCTTTAATAAGCATGCATTCAGTTTTAAAGACATTCTGTACTGTATTTAATACACAAGTACTGGAGAAGTGTAAGCTAAATTGATCAGACATTATTTTTAGGTCTTGAATTGTGTAGCTATAACAATGAGTTGATTTAATGTTTCATCTTTGTTATTTAGATAATATATTTAAAAAGCATTTTTTATTATCAACAACATTTGCCAGTTTTGTTTCACTCTTTGTTTTTCTTGTTTTAGTTTTATTTGTAAATGTTTACAAGTTTTATTTAATTTCATATCGTTCTTATGAGCTGGAAATGTTCTACACAGTTGAAAGGTCTTTTTTTCTTTTTGTAGCACCTTTTCAAATTATTTCTCTTCCAATAAAGAAACTATATTCTAAATAGCATTGGGTTTCATCTGCTGTGACTTTAGTTGTACAAAATAACATCCTGGTCTTTAGTGTTGAACATCCAGGGTTATCAACCGTCTGTAAATTTCTAAACAGTCTGTAAAAATATTCCAAATTTTGGAATGTCCACAAAAATGTGGGTGCTCAAAAAAGGAGTAATCAATGCCTAGATTTTTTTCTAGTAACACACCTTTCAAATGCTACCACCTTTCTTCATCTTCCAGTTCTTTGCCAACAGCCCAGATCAGTGGCAGCAAAACAGAAGTAGTCAATCTGGGATATGGATGATACTTCTCATAATCTATTCTACAATGAAGATGTTGTCATCTTTCAGTAGTATACAGAACTTACTGTATTCTCAAATCTTTCTCACTGTAAGCCCACAGTGATTCAATTACCCCCTCTTCCTTTGTTCCCATAAATGGGCAGGTAAATTATTAAACAAAATATGTTTACACTTCAGTTTCATTACAGCATCCTCACAATAAAACAATTTAGAGCCCAATCTCACAATTACAGATATGGAAATTGCGATTTAATTTGTTTACCATCAAAATCTAGGTGATAAGAAAATACTATAGTAGCAGAGACAGCTTCAGTGTTATATAAGAGCTATAGTACTTTTAATCTAGCTAATTTATTGGTCTTACTGAGCTTGTCTTTGTAGATGACTGCAATATCCTGAAGAATCTGTATCACATTTTATGATCATTTGAGCATTTTTACAAATATTTCATATTACATGCTTGAGGCGAGCAGGTAGCAATAGGTTCTTACTTTTGTTATGTGACATCTTTCAGATCAACTAATTAAAAAAACAGTGTGTTCCAAACTACTTACAAAGTGTGGCAGGTATGGATGGTGCAGTGGTGCAGTGGTTTGCATTGCCACTTCACAGCAACAGGTTCTCTTGTTTGATTCTCGCCTGGGGTGCCTTCTGTGTGGAGTCTGCATGTCCTCCCTGTGTTCATTTGGGTTTCCTCCAGGTGCCCCAATTTCCTCCCAATTTACAAAGACATGCATCTGGGGCATTTCTCCCCAGGCCTCCACTGAAAATTGGCTTGTTCCAAGTTGGACTTTCCCAGTAAACAAATGTTAAATAAAATAAAATAAATAAAATATTACTGCTCCAGCCTTCACATTTCTGACATGATGTTGTGACAGAAATGATAATAAAATATAAAAAAAAATTTTCACAGGAACCTAGTAGTGTACAGTCATCATGATGAAATATTACAGCATAGACGTTTGAATTGCAAAACAGAAAATGTGTGACAGACACAAAAGCTGCAGAATACATTTGTAATAACAGAAAAGAGTTACTTGGGCTGATACAGTGCAGAGCATTTTCAGTCATGATCTGGACCATGAGAAACAGTTTAATTTTTATGTTATTTTGTTTTGTCTGCAAGGATCATTCAAAGTGGGTGAAATTGTTTTTCAGTGGATCATCAGGGAGAAAACTTATTAAGTACAATAATAATATACTTGCAAAGTAAAAATGAAAAAATGAAACACAATACAAGTTGTACAGTTATTTCAAGCAATTCATACAATAATAATTTAATCTAAAATGATTTACTTTAGTTTAGTTCCTTTATGCACATATCTCTTAAGTTGTTACATAGAATGATTTGGATGGCTAATGACAGGTATTTCTTAAAATATATAGTTTTATTTTCTGTTATGCTTAGCTAAACTTTTTTATAATCAAAAGCAGTGTGGAATCCCTTGCAAAAATAAACTGTGATTTTCATCTCTATGACACAGATGGATAAAGTCCTGACTGTGATCCAGACAGCTCAAAATCAGTTAGTGACTAAGGGTATTGAACAGCAAAGGGGGGGGGGGGGGTAAGAGGTTACACCAGTTCACATATGCTGAGGAAGGGGGATGGTGGTCCCAGTTAGCTGACTGTTCCTGGGTGAGTGGAGGTTTGCATAATCCCAATGGCTGCAAAAACAAGGGACATGAGTATGCAGTCCCAAGTCAATGAAAGTGGTTCTCATGAGGGCATGTGTGGAATAACATGTACATGGCAGGGTGAGAGCAGTAGAAGCCACTTGCATAATACAGGTGCCCTTATCAGCCAGTTGACATGGGTTAGAGCCACCCCAGGAATCTCCCCTTATGGTTGTTTGTGTGGTGGCTACACCAAGTTTTGTCCTCACCTGGTGATGGGAAAAAGTGGGCAGTAGCATTGGCTTGATGGCAGTAGGCACTGGGCCTAAAAAAATTCTGTAAAAAAATAAATAAATACAACATTGATGTCATTTTTGTAGTTTCTGTTCTTTCTTGCATATACTGGGGGGGGGGGGGAGCATTCACTGAACTGCAGAAACTGTGTATCCTGTAGGGGTGCAATGCTTATTTACAGAAGCTACATTTAGCCTGGGATGAAATGACAGCATTTGTCTCCTACTTGTCTGAGTTTATTAGATAGTAACATATGCCAGTTTACTCAATTTCCTAACTTGATACGTGGGCATGACCAGGCACCATATTTTGCCATGAACCAGACACAAGTTACGAACTGACAAGCATGAAACATGATTTTAGCTATATACAGAAAACATCTGCACAATTCATAAACTCATGAAATTTACAAATGATATGCACTGCAAATAAACAGTGATTACAGTTTTTATATGCAGATGAAAGTAAGGTATGACCTGGCATCATTGTGTGTGTGTGTGTGTGTGTGTGTGTGTGTGTGTGTGTGTGTGTGTGTGTGTGCGTGTGTGCGTGCGCGTGCATGTGCGTGTGTGTGTGTGTGTGTGTGTGTGTGTGTGTGTGTGTGTGTGTGTGTGTGTGTGTGTGTGCATGTGTGTGTGCGTGCGTGTGTGTGTGTGTGTGTGTGTGTGTGTGTGTGTGTGTGTGTGTGTGTGTGTGTTTAACGTACTTATCATGAGAAAAGGAATACATATTAAATATGAAACAGGAAGTACTTCTATGGGTGGTTAGAATTAAGTTGTGATACAGTCTGGCACAGTTACTGCCAGCAGGACTAGTGTACAGATGTACAATCATAAAAATTGATAAACTGCAGATCATTATGGAAATTAATTAAGAATGCAAGTGGTGACTTTATTGATCTATGAAAGGGTGCAGGAATATTTTGACTTCAAAATTATGTGTAACATTTTTTAAATTGTTTGTCATCAAAGTTGTCAGCAAAATAGGTCTGTTAATACATTTCTTGACAGTCATCAGTACTTTTTTGAGGGTAGGAAACCCTGCTATCAAAGTAAACGTTCCCACATAAGCTATAAAGTATGAAATTGACGGACTGAATAAACATCAAACATTACTAGAAAAAGAGCTAGACTGTTCCAAGCAAAATAATATTCAGTAAACAAAAGAAAAAAAACTAGTACAACAGAGCAGAAAAGGCAAGTCTGTAGCCTATTCCTGACTTTGATGGTGTGTGATGAAAACAAAAGGGCAATCTGTTATTAATAACCCTTTTGACATGTTATTTAAATAGCACTGTATGTTATTTGTAACTCATTTTTTATTGGTGTTTCATGAAAAATACCTGAATGAACCTGAGCTTGAATAAATATACCTACTGATCTATCAGCTTCAGCATTTTAAATACAATAAAATATTGAAATAGTATTCAGCCTCTTTCTGGTGGAATTAATTTTACTCTAATGTTGTTACACAGTAAAATTAAAGC
Source organism: Protopterus annectens (assembly GCF_019279795.1). Lineage (NCBI taxonomy): Eukaryota > Metazoa > Chordata > Ceratodontiformes > Protopteridae > Protopterus > Protopterus annectens. The sequence goes on from NC_056737.1 coordinate 265,814,507, forward strand.
AAAAATTGATTCTCCAAGTGGAGTCAGTCAAGATGCACTTAAATAAGTTTAGTGGATGGAGATTCTGATCTTAGCATGCTCCATGTAGCTGTACTCTGCATTCTTTTTGTATGCTGCCAATTACACTTCTGAAGCCAGGTATCATGAATTTCCAGTGTTAATGACAGTGTTTTGCAGTATCAGTGCCTACAATCAGGCCAAATAACTGTCACAGGACCACTGAAATATCATCAAGGTATTCCAATAGACAAACTTCAGGCCTGCTGCTGGTTCAGAAGGTAGCTGGCGAGTCTATCAACCATCAAACTCCATTTGCAAGTAGGAAAAGGGATCTTGATCGGAGAAAGGAAATGTAGGGCTACTTTCAAGAAATGGACAACTTACTGGTGTTCAAGTACAGTTCTGCGTTCCATAAAATCATTACAGAATAACAAAGGCCCTCGTTTAAAAGGTGCATAAGGTTAAGTCAGAAAAGCCTCCAAGTTGAAGTTAACAGATTGTGGGAGAAGGAGAAACTTCACCATCGAGATGGAGAATTACTTCCACTAACAAGTATAGGTATTCCTAGTGCTAGGCTTACTGGTGGTCATCAGCACCTCTTAAGTCTTCACAGTGAGATATGGAAGAATAAGAGAATTTACTAGAGAAATCAATCCCCGAAATAGAAATGATCACTGTGGAGCCATCTAGAATGTCTTCTGGACAAGGACAACCTCTAAAGAGGACTAAAGATAAAGAGATTAGAACCATTCTCTTTTGGTTGTAAATGAAAGACCAGGAGGTGCTCTGGTCTCTCTACCTAAGAGTTTGTGAGGAGAGAAGAGAGTGAGAAATGGTACAGAAACATTCTTCCATTTAGAATACATCCATTCCAGGGAGCACTATAAAGAACCTGATATGAAACTACCATTAGACCTTAGAGGAAAGGACTCTACTGTCAACTCTCCACAGCATAATAATAATGACAAGGTGTGGTAGTAAGTAAAACTAATGTGACCTCCCCCCCCAGAGACTATACAAGCACAGAACAGTGTGAGCAACCTTTTGTCTCTGTGCTCCCACCAATGAGGTTACAGCCTGAATCTTCTAGGCCCTCTTCTTGGTTGAGAAAAGTCCAGTAGTGTCTGGAGTTCATTTCTCACCTGATAAAGGAAATCATCTGCTTGACAGCACTGTAGACCTCTTTCAAATGGCATGGCTGCAACCATGGAAAAGGCCAAGTAAGGGCTAGTGACCATTAGCCTCTAAAAGTAGCAGCTAATTTACATTGCCATTCAGATATGGGGAAGCCAGGAGACTTTACTTTATAAGGTCGCTAACACCTCATTAAAGACTCTTAGGGTACAGGGTGAGTTGAAGGATACCAATTTGTACTGAAAATTAAAAATGACCCAGTGTAAAGACTCTCATGTAACTCCTAAATCTAGCTGTACCTGCAAATGTCAATCATGTCCAGTGACACAGTCCAAATTAAGTGAAGCAGCAGGGACATCAAGGAGTGGAGCATAACCACCCACAACTTGGTATAAAAGACATGCTTACTGAAGCTGATGAGGACCAACATAGTCTGAAAAACTCACAGTTTTCAGGACTAGGAAGATGCTTGACAAGAACCTACTTACAACTCAGAGGCTAGCAATGAATCTACAGTGTCGTTAGTGTGAAGAGATGACAACTAAACCAACAGGTTTGCCACAGAGACCCTGAATGAAGGCTGTTCAAGCACTTTTAGGTGTACTTTTTTAGCCATCACCTCCAGGATCCACATCTACTCCAGCTGAGACAGCTGACTGGTTGCTTTTAAGTATGGGAGGAATGGTGCAAACCAGAGTCTGACTACCAACAGAATATGACAGGTGGCACTGTCTTCAATCTCTCTCTCTACTGGAACATCCAAAGATGAAAGGCAGAAGCTTAACTTTTCTCTGAAAGAGGATCTCAGCCCTACTGAGGATGCACAGACCAAAGCAAGATGGTTAACTTAGCAGCTGGCAGGAGCTTAAGCAACTTAACTAACAACCTAGTCTCCTCCTCCTTTACCTTGCTGTAATCATGCAAGGGACTCTCATGGCAATCACAATGCTGGCTGTTCTTCCTCCAGTAATACCATCCTCAGTGCTGGGAGAGGTCACAAGCATCTCATGACACCATATTGCTGGGCTCAAGTCCTTGTGCTTTTGGCATGCCTTACCTTTGTGATTTTGCCTTAGGAAGCAAAGCAGCTCCTTGCTCATAATAGACAAATCAACAACTACAAAAACATCTGCAAGGGTTACTTCTTTTAGACATCAAATATGGAAACTTTCCAACCACACACTAGAAGGGAACTGACAGCATGAGCAGCAAGAAACTGGACAGCGAGGGGTTGTACTTTCCCACCTAGTTAAGACCAGAGTGGAAGTTTCAATTCTATAAGAAATCCAATGACAGGGTCTAAGGAAGGAAATTTCTGTAGTTAGCCACTGCACAGGGCACCTCAAAGTAGCATCTGAGCATCATTCCAATGTCTGTTCTTCATCTGTACCTGGAAAGACACATGCTGAATACATCAGCAAGAAAAAGTCCCAAGATGGTTTCAGATGTTTGCCAACAGATTGAACATGACTTTTATCTTGGTCATTTTTTTACTTCAGCCTACTGAGACAAAATTTGTTTCCTAGAATTATATGGTGCACTGTGAAGACATTTAGATTTGTAATGTTAGGTTGTACTATTACATGCAAGATAGTGTTTATGGTGGTAGACTGCTGATATTCCCATCCCCGGCTGTAATATTAAGACCTCAACCAGTCTTCTTCTTCTTTTTCTTTTGGCTGCTCCCATCAGGGGTCGCCACAGCAGATCAACTGTTTCCATTTCTTCCTGTCCTCTGCATCTTGCTCTGTCACACCAACCACCTGCATGTCCTCTCTCACCACATCCATAAACCTTATCTTAGGCCTTCCTCTTTTCCTGTTACCTGGCAGCTTCATCATTAGCATCTTTTTCCCAATATACTCTGCATCCCTCCTCAGCACATGTCCAAACCAACGTAATCTTCCCTCTCTGGCTTTGTCTCCAAACCTTCCAACCTGGGCTGACCCTCTAATATACTTATTCCTAATCCTGTCCATCCTTGTCACACCCAGTGCAAATCTTAACATTAAGACCTCAACCAATATTTAGCTAATTTCACCTGCTTATAGAAATACTGTTGCTTAAGAATCGCTACACTGTAACTTTAGCATTTCTGTTTGCCTGTCATCTTTGGATGTGCATGGATAGGGAAACATCACGATTCATTGGCAGGAGTTCTACAGACTTGATTCTGATGGGGAATTGAGTTGTTCTTTGATCAGGATAACTGGAGATTGATAGCATAACTTCTTTGTAGTGACTTGAACATAATGTTTAGCATCAATTCATGATCCGCAGGATAGAGAGAGTTTTTTCTCTATGACTGATATCCGAGGGTTATGCGTTTTCACTTCAGCTAAAGTCAGTGAAAGTTGTTTTCTTGCGGTGGACAAATTTGGACTTGTCCCTTGCTGAGCCAAACTGTTACAAATCTGCACTTAACTTACACTGACATAATAATGTGGATATTTTAACAAACTGTTTTTAAGGAATCTTAGTAAGAACATGGTAGCAGTGCAGGCCTGCTTTCTTTTGAATATCCTTAGTAATAAAATAAAACATTACAGACACAAATACCAGAAATACTGGAAAGCTAAATTGCAGTAACGAAATTATAAATGTCAAAATTCTAATATTTGAGATAAACCATTAACAATTCACTAATATTTTCAGCTAAGGCAAAATACTTATTAATTATTTCATTATTTATATATTTGTATCTGTCTGTCTTTGTTTACCAGGAAAGTCCTGCTAAGCACAGCCCTTTTTCAGTAGTGGCCCGGGAGAAACGTTCTAGCAAAATTACATTACAATTCCAAAATGCAATTGTTCATTACAAAAATATGCAGCAAGTTGTATTTACAATAATGAACTATATAAAGTATATATTTACAAAAGTCTAACATAGTGTAGGTGCATTTTTAGAAAAGCACTGATTTATGACAGCCCTTCAACCAAAAACTGATAGTTTAGAATTACAGTGTCCTATGAGTTTTACATGGACCAAGTTATTAGGAATTACTGAAGGTATCCTGTTAAGGAAAGGATGAGAAGAAAGTTGTCGTATACAAAGTACAAGAGATATGGATTTAAATATATGAGGAAAGGGAGTAGCAAAATGTTAGGAAAACATAAGTATAACAGAGACACTCACCCGCAGGAATTCCACATGAAGAAGGCTTTTCAGAACCTGGTTAAAACTTTTCTTTTGGGCATTTTCTTCCAACACTTTCTCCAGAAAAGTGCGAATCTGCTTTATCTGAGTGTTAGCAGGAAGAAGGTCAATGGCCTTTGAAGAACAGAACGGTAAGGGTTACTTGTCAAATTTCACAAAACACCCAGTCAACAGTACTGTTGTATAGCAGAACAGTGAGTGTTCCACCATCATCACTTATTGGTGTAAAATAAACAAATAAATACAACCACTTTATTTCTGCCCTTACTTTAGTTGTATCTAGTTTGTTGTAATTAAGTTCTAACACTTGCAGTGCTGTCTGGAAATTGGGCTGGGGATTTAATGCCTCCATCTCAATTGGTCCTAAGCAGTGTGCATCAGGTGAGGAAAGGTACATCCGTAAAAGGGATAAGTAAACCTGAGTGCATAAAGAAACAAATTGTAACAATGTAAATCATGACAGTCTTCAGGCAAGCTAAAATGGTTCACTATTGATTTATGAAGAGATAAGAATAAATTAAAAGATCTTAGTGGATATTAATATACCTATAACATATGAGATTCTGAAATAAATTTGATATTAAATACTTCATTCATTAATTCATTCAGTAAGCCTACAAGAAATGGTATAATGTGATTCAGAAGTTAATACTTTTCAACTCATTCAACATAGTTATTTCAGTGGCATTCTAGGCCTAACAAAAGCAACAAATAAGTTCAAAAACAGTTCACAGGAACTGAAATTGTTTTCACTTGTGGTTCATTTCCACAAAACAATGAAAAAAACAAATATCTTGGTACCTTCTATGCATTAAAAATTAAAAAAAATGTTTTGGAAGCCAATTTCAGATAATGAATAATAACTACTATGTAGTGAAAAATGTAAAATTTCAAGACAATGTTATGTTTTTAACTGTTTGCAAGTGGACCAAAGTGATAGATGTAACACAGTTAACAAGAACTTTTGTTGTGTCTTTCGGCTTATCCCGGTTAGGGGTTGCCACAGCAGAACTCTGGTCCGCTAATGTTTGGTAGTGGATTTTTATGTGCCGAGTTACCAGCCCTGATGCACAACCTTCAACGAAGGCACACCCATTCACGCATGCTTCCACGCAGAAGACGCTTTAGTTAAGAATCAAATGGGACAACGTCTTGCTGTGAGGTGACAACACTACCGCAGCACCACTACCGCAGGGAACAATTTGCAGCTCTTGAAAATCATCCATAATCTTGTTTAACAAAAACCTTAAGAAAAATGGTTCTTGCAGAATATTTCTCATGGGTTAACTGAGGCAACAGACCATTATCATAAATCTCTTTAAAAATATACCCCTTTATTCTTAGATTTTCCCTTCTAGGTAACCTGATACATTTTCATTTTTGCAAATTATGTTCCAGTCCCTACCTATAAGTAATATTTTCCTGTGAAAGCTGATTATTTGTCCCTAAATTTTCTTAAGTTCCATAGCAGCAGTTTTTGGTGGAATATAAATACATGCCAGCATAATCCTCCTCCCTTGCCAATAGCCCATTAATACCATAACTTTAACATTATTGTCATTTTCTCCACTTCTCTCACTACTGGAACCCCTCTAGCAATCAGTATTATTACTCATATTTTAATTTGTTCCTGATATTCTTCTGAATATCCATCCTGAAATCCTTTCTTTGTCAAACCCATATACTCATTTCTTTTCAAATGTGTTTTTCCTGCAGCATTGCTATTTGTACTACACATTTCATAATATAATTCCTTTCTGTCTATACTTGTAAGGTAATTTACATTCCAAAGCTATTGCTTCCACCCATTATACATAAGCTTTTTTTTATTGTGTACTTCCAACTTTACTCATAAATGTTCACAGTTGTTTCTTCTCTGCTCCATTTGAACCTATATCACATTTTCAAGACATTTTGCTTCGATAAACATCAACAAAAAGAAATGTGTTCACCAACACCAAATAACACACTAAAAAAGCATTGTTCTGCTGTTCTACTTACAGTGATTGCTGTCTATTTTTTTCTTATCCCTCCAATGTGAAAAACAACTTGCATGCATTCAGAAAACATCAACTTTTAGCTTTAAGAAAAAGTGCAAAATAAAACTACACTGTGCATTGTTCTGTTAAATTCATTAAAGTACTAAGGCTGCTGGGGAGGCTACTGTCTTTTATTCTGTTCCCATAATTTCAAACGATTTTTCACTGAACTGCTTGCCACTGTACCATTACACTTTGTATTTCCTACAGCAAAGATTGCTTCTAACTCTCATGATTAATTGCCTTGATTTGCAGATGGTCTGACTACATGTAAAAGTAGTCAATACTGATAAAAAAGCTAACAACTTTGCAGATGCATGAAGGAATCTTTGTAAATTTCACAAAGAATGCAGGGTAAAGAATTCTCCAGGCCAACTGTCTTTAGCTGCAGACTTTATGTCTTTGCTAATGAAAAAACAAAAACAAACTACTATCTTTGCAGATACAAGAAACATCGTGCCTTTCATCATTTTTTTTCTTATTTTTCAAAGTTACTATACAAAATTTGTTAAATGGCTTAACCAAGGACATTATTCTAGACATCCACCCTAGTAAAATCAAAGGAAATTATTATGTTAATTCTACATAGAGTATGAACAGTGCACTTTTACACCCCACCCCCTCCCCAGCAGCACAAGATCACAGGATTATATTAACTTACACTTGTTTCTGTCCAGACTTTCTTTTCTTGTTATATTGTAAAGCTTATGTTGCTTACAACTAAGAAAATTATTTATTTACTTTAATAAATAGTAATCAGTGAAAACTTTCCCCATTTAAAATCCCTGTGCCAGCATACTAAATAACAAGTACAGTTGGGTAAGAACTACAGATCACTGCAGTATTCCAAAACATATCTGTTTTTACTACTGATGTCCAGCCGAGGTACCAAAGTCTAAACCTTCTCAGTAGCAAACATTCAATGTATGACCTCAGCTCGCAAGAGTATGGGTATATAAGCATGGTTTCACTTCAGAATCCTGAAATATCACAATCCTGAAATTCATAATCTGGAACTCAAAATCCTGAAAATTCCAAATCCTGAAAATTCAAAATCTTGAATCACAAAATACTGAAAATATACAGAATACAAAGAATGACAATATTCCAGTACAAGGACACAAAGAAACGCATAAGACAAATGATAGCACTTTTCACCAAGTATGGGCAGGGGGGCAAGCTCCCCTGCACCCCCCATGTGGGGGGCTGTGCCCTACACCCCCCCTGCTAATTAAATATATAAACTCCAAGATTGCACTCCAGAGAAAAAAAATGGCAAACATACCATCACATGTGTTCATGACTGCCCGTTGTAACCTTAGTAACATTCCCTTTTAACTTGCTATACTACAACATAACTCATGCTGTAGTGAAATGCATTCTTGGACTTGGTATATTTAAGTAGCAAGGGGTGTGGGTGGCACAGCCCCCCACACGGGGGGTGCAGGGGTGCTTGCCCCCCTGGTTATATTTGGTGGAATGTAATCTGGTTTGCTTTCTCTATAGTCAGTATATGTATCCTGTGTGTTTTCAGTCTTTTGGGATTCAGTATTTAGAGTTTTCAGGATTTTGAATTTTCAGGATTTTGGGCTTCCAGATTATGAAGTTTTATGAAATTCAGGACTGCGATATTTCAGGATTCTGAAGTGAAACCATAAGCACACATATGAGCATAAATACTCAGACCATCTCCAAGCCAGCAACTGAAGAACCAGAGTAGTAGTCAGCTAATAGGGGCTAAGCAGGAGAAGAGGAGGTCTCCTTGGTCCTAGGGTCTAACAGACAGAGCCAGCAGAGAGAAAGATGGAAGAAATTGACAAGAAAGGGGGTAGGATGATGAGAAGAATACTACAACAGTGATAAGTAGAACATTTACTGATGTGGTCAGTTCTTACATAAGTGTACTATGTCCTGACTGAAATCACGGTTACAGTAGTCCAAACAGATTGGTGATTAATAAAGCTTAAGGAAACAGAAGGGAAGATGGTTGAGAAATGTGAGAACTGAGCAAAAGGACAGAAAAGACTAACCTGGCAAAGGCTGCCCTCAACCTGGAAAAGGCATCAGGTCTGTAGTGTTTAGTGAAATTGTGCAGAGAAAACCAGGTACAGCTTCCAGGAGGGTTCTGGAATGTATCCCTCTATATAAAGCCCCAGAAGAAGTTACTGCTCTATTAGAGTCAGCCTTTGGAAATGAAGGCAAGGATTTGCCATGATGTGATTAAAAAAGGAAACAGACTTTGAAATCCAGCTTGTTGTGGTTTGGTTGCACACCGGTTGGCCCAGCTTATAGTCCATGAGAGAGGCAAACAGTTAGTCGGACAAATAGATTTAGTCTTGCCCAGATAGACTCTTAGTTGTCTGTACACATCTATGGAGTGAAGAAGTCTTTTACTCCTGGTTTGTGGCTTGGAAG
>NC_056737.1:265823751-265842678 GCF_019279795.1 Protopterus annectens
TCTCCAAAATGGTTACCATACCTGCTCAGTCTCACCTTCTCTCAGTGGATCCTCCACTGCTTAGGTCATTAGTCAGTTCCAGATCATCTCAATTGCTGCATTAAACAGGTCATGCCAACTGTTTTTTTTTCAAGTAAGTAAATTGAAAAGCTACAAAAAGTTCTACAGTCCAATGTGTCATTGACAGTAAAGTATATAGTTCAAAATTTTTAATACAATTATAAAATTAATAGTAAATTAACAGTAAATTAAATAGAATAATTTGCATGAACACACACAGTAAAGCTGTAACTCACATCTTTGTTGCCATCTTTGAATCTGTCGTAGTGCTTCTGGCAATACCTACAACAGAAAAAAAAAGATAATGCTAGATATATTTCACACACATACCTGACTATTAATAATCACTAGAAGAACACAAGAATACAACTGGAAAACACCACTGTCCTGGCTGAAGTACTCTAGTCACTATGAATACTACCATGAGTCTCCCCTGAAAATAGGGCACAGACCCAGTGGGACTAAAGCAGTCAACAGAAAAAAGTAAATAATTCTATTCTGGTTTAGAAATTGGAAAAAATTGTTCTACTTGTAGTTCACAAAGATCAAGTAGGGTGAAACCAGGAAAGACTATCAATAACCTGACAAAAATGTTATCCTTACAAAGGATGCTGCCAGGTCTGGCAGGGCGATCCTGGTGGCAAGTCTGATTGCAGAAATTACCTTCAGCTGAATTAACTGGTGCTTTCTGTTTGCAGTGATGTTGCACTCTAGACACCCACACACACAAACTGTAAACCTGGTAAAAGCAGTGAACTGCAAATCCAGGCTAAGGACAGAGGCTCAACTTTTAACCATTCTGGGTTTATCCAAGGAAATGAAGCAAGGATGCGATGTCCCCCCCCCCCCTTCTATTTGCATAGTACCTATAACCCATGTTAGCAAAGTTAACACTATCCCCATTCAGCGGTTATTTTATTCATTGATTTCAGTTAAAGTTCTCTTTGTATGGTTATGATATTATACTTCGTTATATACCACAACTCTAAGGAAACTTTCTTTTGTGGTTTCAAAAATTAGAATGGGTTGGGAAATTATCAGGGTGTAAAATTAAAGCCTTAAAATCAAAAATGGAACATGGAACTGAATTTCACTGAGAAACTAGGAACTTCAGCTTAGCTTACTTATATGATGATGATTATTATTATTATTATTATTATTATTATTATTATTATTACAATTCTTATTATTACACTCTTAAGATGCAGGGAGTCATTCAAGCACTGGAAATGTATATGTTTACATTTTATGTAGAGGACACAAACTCTCAGGTAGTTCGTTTTAACATCAGTCTTGCATGCTGTGCAAGTTCTGCAAGGATTTACATCTTCGGGTTTTTCCTCAGATGCTTAAAATGTAAACTACGAATTGCCTCTAGGTGGGGAAAAGAGCTTGGATCACTTGGGATATTCTAATACTATTTATATGTGTGTGTGTGTGTGTTTGCGTGTGTGTGTGTGTGTGTGTGTGTGTGTGTGTGTGTGTGTGTGTGTGTGTGTGTGTGTGTGTGTGTGTGCGTGTGTGTGTGTGTGTGCTCTCATGCTTAGGGGGCTACTTGATCTGAAGTGCGCTATGGAATGTCAGCCAGACTCAAGCTATTCCATGGTGTTCTGGACATGGACCAATGTTACTATATGGAAAATGATACTTCTAGAACAACTTTATGGAACAGGCAGCCTATAATGGAAAGCTGTGAGTAAAAGAGAAAAATCAATGTGTTTGTATGTGTTGGGAGGGTGATAGTACAAGTTTTTTCTTAGTAAGAACAATAAAATCAGTTATAAGGGAACAGGAACTGGCAGCAGAATGGAGGACTTGAACCTAAACAGGGAACTTGAAGAACTGGGGAATTCTGTATAAGTTCATGAAGTACTGACCATGTCTATTTTACTGGGAACAGCTCACTGAAGCAGAGTACTGTCTTACTTGGGAAAACTTATTGGCTCTGTACACTGTAGATAGAGGTATAAAAGTGAGGTATGATTAACAACAAGAAGTAGAGAGGGAAATAATCTCCTCACAATAAAAAAAAAAAAAAAAAAAAGACTAATCTGTGTTGGTCAAATGCATAGCAGATTCTAGGGAGGAATCATAGTGTAAAATGGGAAGTGTTATATCTGAATGTTCATAGAGTTAAGCATCTTAAGAAGAATAAAATTATGTTTGACAGGCTATATAAGATGTTTAGAATGGGGTAGTTTTAGCATCTAGATGTACTGGTAGGACAAGGAAGTTAAGATTTTTTTAGTTGACAGTACCTTTACAAGTACTCGTATCGCAGATATTCCCTACTATTAATTCAATGTGTTGACGTGAACAGGAGTGCTGAAATACTGCATCAATGTTTTGGAAATGTGTAGATTTGGATGCTTTTAAGAGGTAACTACAGAAAATATGTGCCAACATTTTACCTATTTTGCCTTCCTCACAGCTGATCATCAGCTTATCCCAATGCTTCTCCTTAATTGTTGGGTCTAAATATACTCCCACCTCCCTCAAGCTTGCTCTGATAACATTCTGGGCTGTCAAAGAAATCAAGGCATCCTGGGATAGCATCATACTGCTACCAACAGAGTGTTTTCCTATTGCTTTCACCTCCTGAACGTGCCCAGTAAACACCCTGAAAGTAAACATTGCAATGGACTTCCGCTCTGAACCATCCCTCGCTTCTGTAAGGGGCTACTGTTACTGGGATACTCTACCCACCCTTTGTTAGGCAGCACTGCCCCCAGGGAAACTGAACTGTGTGAGTGTGTGCCCAAAATGGGAGTGATCCCCCCCACACACACAATGAGAATGTTCATCCTTCCTGCCTGCTCTGTCAAGCACAAGAGTTGCAGTTTGAACAAAGGTCACCAGGATAGTAGAGAGTCACTAGTGCATTTGGAAATCTGTGTCAAGATTTGACATGATAAAAAAAAATATTTGAAGATTTGACATGGCAAGTAAAACTCATCCTGGCTCTGTTTTTAATTGGCTTTAATAAGAAAATAGTGGATAAACTGCACAAGCTACTACTGACGTTTTACTACTAGTTCCCAAGAAAGCTATCACCAGTAGACTGAATAAAGAGCCACACTTACTGCCAACATTTTCATAGTTGCAATAGGAGAATTCATGATCTAGTAATAGTAACAGAACTTGAAGTTGGGAGAAAACACTCAGAAGAAATGTCAATGCTTGTTAACGCAGATGAAGGTTACCCAAAAAGTTCTAATATTGTTAAATGATTGTTAAAAAGAATAGATGAAGACTGCTATAACTGAAGATATTCCTATGATTATGTAATCTGCAGACACTTGAATAATGCACTGATGTTTTGCTGAAACTATTCAGATTGGTATTTACTAATGATATTTGTCTGCTGTAAAGACTGATCTATTACAAAAGCTGCAAAGTGTTCAATAAAGTTGGTGTGGAAGCAGTGAAAAAAAGTAAACAAATAAATATATTCTTGTCCCCCTTTCTAAGACATATGAAGTACTGTCCATTCCGGATGGAAAAGTAAACTTATCATCTGCCATTTTGATGTTCTTTAGGATGTGGACATAAATGAAGAGCGCCTGTTCATGTTTCCCCATTTGTCCCAGTAGAAGAGCACACTCCTCCAAACGACCTGGCCAAGAGACAAAAAATAAATAAACATTAGTATTCACTATATCAGCTGATTTCTAGAAGCGCCCTTTGTAGCTGGTAGAACATCTGGGCATGCTTCCACCTTCAGCATTCTTATGTTAGTCTTCCTAATAATATTAAGGCTCACATTCTTCGTAAGTATACGACACTTTGGCTCACATGTGTCATTCATGTATAGGAGCTTGGGGATGCACATCCAATCACTAGCTGTAAATCTTCACTTGAACCAGGGATTTTGCCTTCAAAATCAAAGATAAAGAAAAAAAAACTGACAAGAGTATAGAACAGTAAGCTGAAACATTAGTTAAAGGAAATATAGCTGTTGGAACTTTCCAAACAAGGAAGGCATATGGAGGGGTAATAAGGTACCCATTGCAGCAACTGGTGTAGGCAGTATTTACATATCTGTTTCCTCTCACGTCAAGGGGTCCTCTGCAGTTGATGGAAGATTCCAGTAAACACCCCAAAACAACTCATGGTGTGGAAGGAGACATGCTCTGTTACAGAACTGTTAGCCTTCTTACTATGAAAGCCATGAAAGTCATAAATCAATGCAACAATAAGCAAAACTAAATATGCCCTACATGTACTTAATCTGAATGCTACTTATAATACTGGCCCCCTTAATACTGCTCTAAAACAGGATCTACAGATTAATCTTTGTGGCAGACAACAGATCTTACAACTCTTTGTTGTTACAAAAGGAAGACTGGCTACCTGTGAATGACACAGCAACCCTTATGTGCTAGTTTTCCTCATATATAAACCAATCAAAATAGAATATTGTCACCTACTAGGTAAATTATCCATTAGCAGTCCTACATTGGCCTCATGGGACAGCATTTTGGCCTCATTGTTTGAGGTCCAAATAGAGAGATGATAAGTCAGCAAGCAAAGGAGAGTAATATTGCTGAAACTGAATTCATCCTCAAGTCTTGGTGAGTACCTTCACAAGGTGGAGCCTGTTTTTCAAAAATTTCACCAAGACAACACTGATATATAGACCTTATTTTATATAGCATATATCATGGACAGAAGTAGGTCAAAAATAAAAAAGACAGCTGAGTGCACAAGAATTAGGCTAAAAAAAAGTGCCCAATCCTGGTAGGTGCACTGGTCCCACGACTAGAAAAAAATGACAATGGAGAATCCTCAAAATATGGAAACATTCCTACACTGGGGCTAGGCCAGGCTCAGGGGGACAATGTTGTAGAAGGAAGTAGCAGTCCACAAAAATCAGAAAAACTGATAGGCGAAAGAAGAGCCATAAAGATGACAGAGAGGACTATTGAGGATAAGAACGAATTTATGTATTGTTACTATTATGCAAAAAAACCTGAATTTCCAGACACAAGATATACAAAAAGATTAAGAGAGAAATTAAAGGAAAGAAAAATACTTCCACAAGAAAAATTGTCAAAACCCTCAAATAAAATGTTGTGTTCATCAATACAACAGATTTGTGAAAAACAATATAGACCAAGAAACTTTGATCTGTTTGGAAAAAGAAGCATCTGAGGAAATGCGAAAATATAAACAACAAAATCGAGAGATTTTTGAAAAGTATAAAAAAGAAATATGGACATGGGAAAGAAAGAGAGATTTGATATGGTACAATTTTTATGCAAAGTCGAAAGCCAAGTTAATCAATACAAAAAAGGCAGCTCCAAAGATATTCGAAGAAAAATACAGGAATAGGCAAGTATAGAAAACTCCTGGATTTTTTAAAAAAAAATCTCTAGGTTTTCTTGTTTCTATTTTCACAGTTCCTCAGATGCTTCTCTTTCCAAACAGATATGAAAAATTTCACAATAAAAAAAAATAATATCACAAAGAGAAAATGTAGAAAAGAAGATTAGTAAAGTAGAAGTTAAAAAAAATAGAAGCTGAAGTTATGAAATGCTTGCAAAGTGAAGGATTTGGTGTAGAATGTCTAACACAGATTACATCACAGCATGATAGAAAGAGTCCCCAAAGTAAGGAGAAACAGGAAGATCAGAAGACGTCTGAAGAAGAAATATGGATGTGGGAAAGAAAAAGAGATTTAATATGGTGTAATATTTATGCAAAGGAGAAAGCAAAAGTAACCAATACAAAAAGAGCAGCACCAAAGATATTTAAAAAAAAATAAAGGCAAAGGAATCCGGACATGGAAAACGTTACAATATAAAAAAATAAGAAGAAAAAGAGGAAAAGTAGAAAATAAGATTAGTAATGGAGAAGTTAAAGAAATAGAAACTGAGATTATGGAGAACCTGTGAAGTGAAGAATTCAGTGTAGAAAATAAGAAGTTTAAAGGTACAGGATATGAAATGGGAGGAAGTAACGGCCAGACAGATTGAGATAAAGTTAAGAAAAGCCTCCAACTGGAAAACCCCAGGCCCAGATGCAGTACCTAGCTTCTGGCTAAAGGTATTAACATCTCTGCACGAAGAGTTAGCCATGAGTAAGAACTATTTATAGGTGCACTCCGAAAAGACACCAGCCTGGTTAACAACAGGAAAAACAATGCTCCTACTTAAGAGTAAACCTGCAAGTTATCCTAAAAATTATATACCAATAACTTTCTTTCTGATGACATATAAACTATACAAAATAATTGATGCAGACAGAGTTTAGAGTCATTTAGAAGAAAATTCAATCATGGCAATATAACGTAAGGGTAATAAAAGAAAGTTATATGGAACAAGAGATCATCTGTTGCTAGATAAAATCATAATGATGAGCTGTAAAAAGGAAAAGAATCTAAGTATGGTGTGGATTGATTACAAAACCGCATTTGACATTATCCCACATTCATGGATAAACGAGAGCTTAAAAATGTATAAAATACACCCTACACTGATCAATTACATTACAGTGACTGTGAAACAGTGGCAGACCACTTTGCAATTAAGCCATGATAAAAGACAAATTATTATTCCAGGGATACAATTTCAAAAGGGGATATTCCAGGGTGACCCCTTGTCACCACTGCTATTTGGTTTTGTCCTTAATCCTTTAAACTGTCTACTTAACAGATTAGGCCATGGCTATAATTTGGCTCCTAGAAAATAAAGTATAAAGATCTCTCATCTTCTCTTTGTCGGGGATTTAAAACTGTATAGCACACCATATGAGGAACTGAAAGCATAACTGCAAGTATTCAGAACTTTTTCAGATGATATAAGAATGACATTTCATTTGATAAATGTGCAAAGGCAACCTTTATAGCAGGAAAACTGCAGCACCAAAAAAACACCGGTTTGTGACAAGAATGTGATATAAAAGAACTTGAGCAAGAGGGAATGTATAAATATTTGGGAATTGATGAAGGATCAACAATAAAACATGAACAAAATATGAATGCAAATTAGTAAGGAGTATTTTAGAATACTTAAATTAATCCAAAAAACAGCGTTGACATCTAGGAACAAAATTCAAGCTATAAACCAATTTGCTCTTCCCATCCAAACTTACAATTCTGGAGTGATTGAGTGGCTTCAAAACATTTTGTTTCATGCTCACCAAATGATTTATGAAAATCAGTGCATTCCAAGATTATATATTTCCCATTCTGAAGGAGGTATGGGCTCCCTTGAAACTGATTACATGTACAAATCTGCAATTGTGGGACTGCACACATATCCGCTGACCTCCCAAGACCTAAATGCAGTGAAAGTTTTGAAACATTAGGAGAATAAATCTAAGATGACTTCCCTGCTTAGTCCACCAGAAGCATGTCGGCCTCAAGCAGGAATGGAAATCAAACCAGAAGTAGATAAAAATCAGGCAGCAACTGAATGTGCCAAAAAACAAAAGAAAGAATATAAGGCGAAGGATCAATTGAGAAGGCAAGAAATATGGAAAATGCATAAATATAGTTGCAAGGACAGAAAACTCCTTGAACATCATGTTTATCATGATCGAACACAGGAATGGTTAAAGAGAGGCGAATTCAAACCAAAAGATGAAAGGTTAATATTGGTGGCCCAGGATAGTGGAATACATACAGGGTGGTTTACAAAATGTGGGAGAAATAGACAAATGTAGGTTTTGTAAAACAGAATTTGAAACAGTCATACATCTTGTTGCTGGTTGTGACATACAAATAGCAGAAAGATTGTATGCTGAAAGGCATAATAATGTGGCAAGACTGTTGCACTGGGGATTGTGCAAACATTATGGTATTGAAGTGGCTGAAAAACACTGGAAACATGAACCACAAAGCATAATAGAAAATTATGAAGTCTACATCACATGGGATCACCCATTACCAACAGTTCAAAAGACAGATGCAAGAAAACCAGATATAGTGGTCCATGAAAAGAAGACAAAAGTAGCATTGATCATTGAAATTGCTACACCCAGTGAGTACAGTATGTTGCATACAGAGAGACACAGTCATAAAATATCAAGATCTGCAGGCAGAAATGAGAGTAATGTAGAAGAAAGATACCCAGACAGTCACAATAGTAGTAGGAGCAACGGGTCTTATAAAAAAAGATATGTTACCAGTACATGTAACTCCATATGAACTGCAGAAGGAGTCTTTACTGGGTACATTGCATGTGGTGCAAACAACACTTTTGGCTGACAAGAAAGATTGAAACAATACTAATTTCATGAACTTTAATAATCGTACTTTGACTTAGAAATGGGATCCATTCCAGTCATGGTATTAGAAGCCCAAAAGATTTGGAGAAATTAAAATAAATGGCAAAAAGGCATTTTTCCAAAACAGCCCCAGCTTGAAGTAACCAGCTCCCATCAGAAATTCATAAAGAACATACACTCGCTGGATTGCAAATGAAAATGAGAGATCACCTTACATCAGTATGCAAAAGTGTAAGTCCTTTCCAGATATTGATTAATGTAGAAACACGACACGTACTTTTCTGTGCACTTCTCATTTTTTTCTCTTTGCTATGCTTCAGATGGCTAAAATTTACAGTTCTAAACAAGAAGCAGACATAGTGCTTTAATGCTTCTGCTGTGTGTTAGATCACTTAAAAGTTTTCAGGTTCACGTAATCTATTTTAAATTTTGATGTTAATATTTTAAATATATTAATCTCAAGCTAGTCTGTTTTTTAACAAACAACTGGTTGTGACAGCCTAACTCTGGGGATAGGGAGCAGACTGGGGGACTAGGGATCAAGGCCAGGAGTTCCTCTTTTCTTGTCAGTGTTCACTGTGTCCAGAGTTATTCTCTCCCCTCTCATACCGCCCAAATTCACCTTCAGTGCCTGCTACTCATGCCTCTCTAACACATCACAGTGCAAATCCTTTAAAGGCTGTCAATATGTTGTAGTCATGGCACAAGACCTGGAATCTGCTCCTGATTTCCAGTTAGACCCAGTTATACTGTTTATGGGTCATAGGTTCACAGGTAATTACTAGGTGATTAGCTGCCCTTGAGGGGCATAGTAAGCCTAACCAATTTCCCTTTTTGTGCTCAAACTAACCTATCCTTTTTGGTTAGACACTGCCCTTATCCATCTCATGGTCGATAATTATATATTACCCCTAATGTGAATAACTGGAATCATGCCACAGATAATTTGAGGGGACACCTGCATGGGATAAAGCATTTAGAAGCTGCCTTTGTCTATCAGCAGTACAGGGGACAGTTCTGGGGTAAATTTTCTGTTTCCCATCCATAGATCCAAGTTGCTCTTGAATATGGGACAGGGATGAACTTTGTTTTATGTGGATCAGGAGTCTGTTCTACAGCAGCGGTATCCTCTGTGAGATATACCTGTCCCTCCAAACCATTCTGTTGATGTTGCAGATGATTATATCCCTAGACTGCATATTTCTGATGCAATTTGACTTGCTGATGTGCAGTAAATCCATCAGTACTAGGTCAGAGGATGCCTTGCATGCCAGAAACAGATCATCTCTTAGCAGTCTTTAGGATACACAGTACAGTGACAGAGCTTTTAGTTGGTCCCTGTAAGACATGTTGTTCAGGCCTTGTATCCTTTTAGTAAGGTGTATCTGTGGGAATTCCAGTTGTTGCATGTGTCCAGACAGATACATGCCAAATGGGGCATTATATTCAAAGACTGGCCTAATGAGGGCTAAAAAAAGGTGAACAATGACATCTCTAGATCTAGACACAATCCCTTTGTTTATAAGCTGTGCAATATTGAAGAACTTTCTTGCACTGATGGAGACATGTTGGTCAAAGTTAGGTCACTGTCCACATAGGGTCCCAAATCCCAAACAACTAGGTCAACTTTCAGGGGCATATTGTTAATGTGGTAGTTCCTTGGGATGTGGTGTTCCCAATTTCCAGTTACACTCTTTGTGGTGTTCCCAATTTCCAGTTACATTCTTTGTGGTGTTCCTAATTTCCAGTTACATTCTTCATAGTTTTCATGCCCTCCTCTTGTTTGAGAACTCCAGTAGTTTCCTCTTACCTCCCAAAGACCTGCTGTATCACTGGATAATATAAATTCTGCATAGCCTTTACCCTTCTCCTTATGGCGTATTACATGACTAAAAAGGGTCTAAAAGATCCATTAACTTGATCTGTTTTCAAATGATTAACTATAAGAACATTTGTGTGGAAAAAAATGTGTTAAAGTTGTAATGAACAGAGATTCCTGCTTACCATTCTACTGTCATAAATTTTAGTGGTTAAGTACAAAAAATGTAAAATAAAATAGTGCATGCACACTGTCAGTAAAGATTTAGTAGAACAGTAGCTACTTATTAAGCGATAATCCAACATTTCTATTAAATGTACATGTCTTACAGCATTTTACTACAGGAAAGACAATGATCAAGTTAAATGATATATTCAGCTGTGCAGTTCTGCTGCTCACATGACTGCAAAAAAGAATCCATATAATGTATGCTTTAACCTGAAATACTTTTTCATGTTTTCTTTTTTTTTCCCTTGTTTGTAATCTATTTGGTGGGGATTCATACATTTATCTCAATATTTCTAAGCAATGAACCAAGACAAAACACAAAACTGCAACATATGGTTTGTACTTTCAAACATAACTTTGCTAAAGAAAAAAAATTAACACAATTCATGTACATGACAAAATAATTCTACTTATATTTTACAGCACATCTTGTCTGCCATGTGCCACTACTAAACTACTCCATCAGTCTGTCTCTCTTCCTCTCTCCTCAATCTTCCTCCTATTACACTATTGTAGCTGACTACAAATGCAAGTTAACACTCATTGCTGACAGCATTTTGTTTTATTCTGACTTCTGTTCAACTTCAAGTGGTTCATAATAACCAGTGTAGCTCCCACAAACATGTTGCTCAAGATGATTGACTACTGTGAAAACTGTCCCTAGGTCTGTCCTGTGAAACATTTCTCCCAGGGTCACCTCTGTACTGGAATACTGAGATTTAGCCTGTTAAGAGACACACAGTACATGCTTACTGATACCTAACTGCAGGGTGATAAGTCAATGATATTCACCAGATAGTTTAATTCCCTGGTTACTTATTCTGAAGGAAGGTTCCTTTAATATTAAGATACTTTCTGACAGTACTGTACCACCAAAGCGACAACTAAATAGGCTTTGGAAAGGACTTCCAAGATGGCTGCACATTGAGTAACAGCTTAATTTCAGCTCTCCCAGTGTGAAAACAGAAACTCAGAAGAGAGAGCCAGTAAACTCATATTTTTTGGTAAAGTTCCATAACTGGCTAGTAAGTACACTGCCCAGATGCCAGCAAAAAAGAAATTTAGAGAACATAAAATAAAATCAATCATAAAAGGTGAGGAAAAACACTGACAGGGAAGAATTCTGCAGCTGTTCAGCAAACAGCAGTGCAAGCTCCAGCGTTGGTGCAAGACATGACTTCCCATAACCTACAGGAAAAAAAATAAGTCAAATGTACTCAGATCTGATTAAAATAAAAGGAACATTGATGAAGGTTAACTCAAATAACGTAAGGCTGGATAAAATGGAAGATACTTTAAACAGATATTCAGATGAGGTGATAAAACTGCAAAAATCAGGGACTGAAATGAAGAAAAGGCTGGACGAATATAGTACTGCTTAAAGAAGTGATGTTTAAAAACATAATAGAATTAGAGGACAGAGCACCTAGGGAAAACTTGAGATTTTCTGCTCTACCAAAGAAGCTGGAAGGAGCAGACTGTATTAATTTTATGAAAGCACTAATAAGCAATTGGACTGGTATCCCACAGCAACAGTTGTTAATTGAAAGGGCACATTGTGTCTATGCTCCAAACCTGGTCATGAGAAAGCAACTTAAGATCTCTAATAGTAAAGATGCAATCCTACAAGCAGAATGAGATGATTCTGACAAAACAATGGCAGAAAGACAAAGTATTAAATGTGGGAGACACTAGACTGTTTGTGGAAAAATATTACTCACTGTACACCAGGAAGAAGAGGAGTAAGTTTATTCCACTTATCAGGGAATGTCGAGAAGCAGGCATGAGATTCAAACTGCTGTACCCAGCTACCTTCAGAATATTCTTTCCTGAAGGGACAACATTTTTTGATACAAAACATGCTAAGAAGTAAATACAAAAGTTTGTCCAACAAAAAGTGTGCTATGAAACAGGAGGAGATTCTGTTTCTTGTTCTTCTGGTAATAAAGACCACAGAGAAACTTTGCCAGTGAAACCTTTTCAAATGTTTCAATGCAAAATGTTTGAGACACAGAAAAAAGCACAAGAATTGACTAAAAGAACCATTAGTACATTGGAAATGAAGCAGAGACTGGATTTGGGAGATGGAGATACAAAGGAATAAAACTACCAACTCAGAAATTTACATATAAATGTAAAATTACAAAGCATTAATTACATTTGTGAAACATGACAGAACAAGAAAACCTGGAAATATTAGACTTTTAGACTATGATAAACTTGTAAAGGACTCTGATAAACTTGTAAAGGACTCTGTTAAATGTATAAGGGAGTCTAAAGCATATGCCTTACTTTATGTCATTAATGTTTGGAAGAACACTTGGGAGAGGAGAAGAAGAGGGAGAGAGTTAGCTAAGTAAAACAAAATTTTGTTCTTAGTAATATTTTTATAATGTATGATATAATCTGCATGCTATAAAGTAACATTTTTTCAGTTAATTTCAATTGTAATGGGGATACTAAAGTAAACAGGGCCCATATTTTTTCCTTCTTTTCCCTTTCTCCTTGTTCAGTTTTAAGAAATGTAGGCACTGTAAAATAAAAAAGAAGAAAATTCTGGTCAAATAAGTATGATACATTAAAGGTTAATGTGTTTTTCTCATTCTTGCATAGGGGTATGACTGGATTAAGACTCTCGGCTTGATCTAGTGACAAGTTTTAAGAAAAATCAAATAAATAAAAAGAATATAATAAAGCTTTCTTCTAGCAAATAAATAAATGCTTGCAGAGGCAACTCTGTGTCTAGTTCTCATGTCCCCATGGAGACAATCTGATAAAAAAAACTTTCTTTCAATGGCTAGGAGATAATATTTTCTAAAAACATTCAAGTGTTTTCCCAATAAGGATAGGACCAAACCAGATAGCATTTAGTAGAAGCACAGGCTTTACCATGCATCTTAGGATGGATAACATCCCTTTACTGTTAACCCAAGTCTATGAGTGTGTCTGTCAGTTTGGAACAATTGTTATTATTAGGAGGGTAAAACTTCAATATTTGAAGATGTACAAAGTTTTCTGTGTCAGTATTAAGTTAATAGGCTTTGGGGGTATATTAGCAGTGTATGTTTTTTTTTTCTGTTTGAGGGCTTTCAATAAAACAAAAAGGTTTTGTAAGATGTGACATACATGTTTGCCTGACTTAAAAGTATAACTGGATATGACAAAAAAAAAACCCTATAAAAGATCAAGCTGCCAAACATTAGTGTAGCATGTGTGATACAAATGTGACATGAAAGGCTTTTACCTTGAGTGAATGAGTGATTGACTTCTGCCTCAGTATAGAGAACTGAGTGAAAGGGTTAATTTAGTTATTTTCTATGAAGCGGAACTATTTCAAAACATGTTTATCTTCTAGTCTATGTGACTAAAGGCACTTGTTTATTAGAAGTTTGATAAGACACCTGCGTGACTAAAAGAAACGTGTTTACTACATTCTTTTACATTTCTAGCAGTTTGATAAGACACCTGTTTATTAGTCTACGTGACTAAAAAAACACCAGTTTATTATATTTTTTCACATTTCTAGGAGTCTGATAAGGTGCTTGTTTGTTACATTCTTTTATATTTTTCTCAAGTGAAATTGCACAGTCATAGGGGTTGGGAGGCTTGACTGGACATTCTGGGATGGATGGTCAACATCTCTAGTCTGTTCTGGAAAGTCTTTATCCAGCTCTAAAGGTTAAGTTCCCATAAAAACTGGTAAATAGCTAGGGTATAAAAACTTGGACTCCCTGTCAGTTGGTTGAAGCCTGAGCTGTGGAGTTGATACACTGCCCAGGACTCTACCGCTAGAGTCTCCTACCTGACTGCAATGGTGCTTCCTGGTTGAAGTGTGGGCTAGGATAAAGTTTCTTGCTTTATCAGTGATGTATTAACATTTTTTTCTTTGTTTGATATTAATATTAATGCTTGCCTGACATAGAAATATAGCTGGTTGAATATTAATATTAATACTTGCCTGATATAGAAGTATAGATGGTTTGATATTAATATTAATGTTTGCCTGACTTAAAAGTATAACTGGTTTGATAGTATTATTATTGCTTTCCTGACTTAGAAGTATAACTGGTTTGATATTACTATTAATGCCTGCCTGATACAAAAGTGTAAAAGTGTCTTGTCTAATAAAGTTTTGTTTATTATAGTGAACATTCTTTGTCTTAATCATGCCTGTCCTGCTAAAAAGATTGTGTTTAGGCAATACAGCATGTAACACAAAAGCAGGAATTGGATACTTAAAAAAGCTGTTACACATAAAAAAATGTGAATAATAACTTTCTAACACAATGACACTTTCTATATTATCTTTAAATGTTAATGGTATATGTACAAAAAAGAAAGAGCAGTGAACCATATTTAAAAATGTAGTGTGGAAATAGTTATGCCACAGAAACACTTTTGGAAAAAAACTGAACATGTGAATTTGATAATGAAAGGTTTTCAGGAAGGTCACTCAGCAGAATACCTGGGCAAAGGAAAACATGAGTACTTACAGTAATTGCTAGAGGAGCTCCAATAGTAACAGAAGAGGACAAAAAAGATAATGGTAGATTTGTAGTACTAAGGGACTACTGGCAAGGGAGGAGGGTTCACTGGCATGCAATTACAGTCCACCTAAAACTGCTATAATGCAGCTTAAAACATTTCTGGGAGTTTTAATCATCTTTCAGCAGGGAATATTGCTTATAGGTGGGAAATGGAATTTGATTTGCAGCAGTGAAGATGTGTCTGGGGGCCCAGAAGGGAAAATATAACAAAGGAGAGTAGATTGTTGAAGAAATTTATGAAAATATTTGACATGGAAGATGTGAATTTAGTAGTAAGAGTTCAGAGCGAATTTACATATTATTCCCCAAGATACAAAAACATGCACAGTTAATTGAGAGTTTTGATATGCATCCAATAAATATTTCAGATCACACGTCAATAATAACTAAAATAAAAACACTAGGTAATGAAATAAAGATGAAACACTGGTGCTTTCATACCTATCTGTTGAAAAGAGAGGAATTTAAGTAATGGGTAATGGAAATTCTTCAGGAGTTATTAGAAATGATAGAAGTTTCTTCTGAAAATATAGCTAGGAAGTGAGATAAAATTAAAGAGGAGTTTAAAAATAAGGTAGACATAAAAGAAAGACAGATATGGTTAAGAAGTAACAAGAATTATTTAGCAGGAATGACAAATGTTAAAGTATTGTAGAACAGGGGGAATCTCACAGAACAAGAAGAGCAGCAATTGTAGAATGCGAAACAGAAAATAAGGGATTACCTCGATAATGTGCATGAAAGAAAGACTGCTGTTAAGCAACTGTTTTTTGATAATAACTCCTGTGCACAAAAACTTTTAGCACAACAACTCAAACAACAAAAATTAGAAAGGGCTGTCATCAAGCTTTAGGAAACCTATAACAAGGAAGATAAGAGAAGATCCTGTAGAGGTACTAGAAGTATTTCAACAATTTTATGACAGTTTATATAAAGCAGAAATAGGGAAATCAAGAAAAGGTACAAATGGAAATGTTTATGGAAGAATTAAATATGCCAAGGTTAGAGGTTGATGAGGCTCAGTCTAACTAACTACTAAGACAGGAGGAGATGAGATAAAAATGGTAATGTATAACCAATCAACAGGAAAGTTCCCAGGAATAGATGGTATTCCTGTAGAAGTTTGGAAGCTAGGAGGGAAAACCGGTAAAGATCTGGAAGGTTTTGTTTAACAGTATTTTAAGAGGAGGAAAAGCACCAACATCCTGGAAGATAGTGGTGGTGGCTGTAATACCTAAAGATGGTAAAGACATATCATATCCAGCTTCATACAGGCCCATTTCAATCCTAAGCCATGATTATAAAGTGTTTATGTCTATAATTACTAAAAGAATGGCAAAGGTGATGCCAAACTTGATAGCTATGGTTCAATGTGTTTTTTTTTTTGGAGGGGAGGCAAACATTTGACAACACTACCAGAACCCTGATGATCCAGAGGGAAGCAGAATGTAAGACAATTCCACTGTTGTTGGTGGGTCTTGATGCACAGGAAGCATTTGAGAGAGTAAACTGAGAGATTATGAGCAGGGCAATGGAAGCATTTGCATACCCTGATAAAATTATACAGTTGATCAGGAGGATATGGGAGGGATTGGAGGCAAAAATGAAAGTGGGTGAGTTCCTCTCTGACAATTTCTGTTTGAGCACAGGAACCAGGTAATGGTGTTCTCTTTTCCCTTTGTCATTTGCATTATATTTAGAACCACTGGAAAGGAGAATAAGGGTCTCGGAAATTCAAGGATATAATCGGTGTGGTAGTCAAGAAAAGCTGGCTCTATTTGCAGATAATATTTTATACCTGATAAACCAGAAAAGGACATTTCACTCTTGTGGAACATTTTTAGGCAGTTTCAAATAAAACAAAGGTAATAGCTGAATCCACATTTATGGAGACATGATAAAGTACTTAGGAGTATGGATTAAAAAGGATTCTGGTGTGGCAGCTAAGGATATGTGGGAAGAGATTAAACAAAAATAATACAAAAACTGTGAAATAGGAAGTTCTGTTATATAGATATGGATAGCAAGATATAAACAGTTAAAATGTTTGTAGTCCCTTTAGTTTCATATACAGGTCAGGCATATTTTAATGAACTGGAGGAGAAGTTATGCCTAGCAATTAATAAAGAGCTGAAGGATTTTATCTATGAGGGGAAGATGGCAAGAGTCAAGCTGGATAAGCTGATTCTTCCAATAGAACAGAGCTGTCTGGGAGTACCCAATTTGAAGATGTATTTCAGAGCTACACAGTTAAAGCTCCTTTACACAAGTAGAAAACTATAATTCAAAGTAGAAAGGGATGATTATGAAATGGGGGAAACTCAAGAAACAAGGAGAGACTGGAATTTTGGATGCAGATCCTTAAGAAGAATTATAATAACCATACAGAATATTATATTCATAAAGAAGCAGAAAGTCTTTTAAGAACTAAGCCAACACGAGAATGGCGAAAGGGGATCCTGGCATTAGGGATTACTGCAATTAGGGATACTGACAATAAGCAAGAGGGGGCTTGAATTTATTGGAGAAAATTGGCAAAAGAACCAAGGTATTGGGACCAAATAATTACAGTGGGAAACGTAATAGAATGGGAAGATGCTAAGAACTTATATGGACTGCAGGTTAGAGATTGCTTTTCCTATCGAGGACTGATATCAGAGTATAGGCAAAGAGAAACAAATAGGGAGGTCCTAAACAAAAGACCAGCACTGATAGAGTTTTTAGCAGAATCTAGAACAGAAGCTGCAGTTAAGAAAGGAATAATTAGTACAGCATACAAAATATTGCATGATAACTATAAGAGTCAATCATAAGAGGTTAGAAAGGATCAGGAAGAGAGACTGGATAATCAAGTCACAAAAAACAATGGGGGATGTATGTATGTCTCCCAAATATGCATCAAAGTCTAAAAGATTTAGGGTCTTTGCTTGGAAGTGTTTACATAGGTATTTTATACCACAAGTAAACTACAAAGAATTTTTCCTCGGGTAGACAGCAAATGCTGGAGGTGTGATGGGGAAG
This sequence comes from Protopterus annectens, assembly GCF_019279795.1. Classification (NCBI taxonomy): domain Eukaryota; kingdom Metazoa; phylum Chordata; order Ceratodontiformes; family Protopteridae; genus Protopterus; species Protopterus annectens. The sequence continues at coordinate 265,841,659 of NC_056737.1, forward strand.
AAAGAGGTAATTGGGAATATATTTCTAGGAGTGTAATGAGTTGGCAGACTTTAAAGATTCCCTGCAGACTACACTGTCAGAGATACTGGGTGAGAAAACTGGTGTAACTTAGGAAATAATTGTTTTCCGCTATGATACAGAATCGGAACTTCTTAGACATAGTAAGGCCTTGCTGAGTCTAATTATGGTGGCTGCCAAAAAAGCAATTACTAGAAAATGGAAATCAAAGTTTAACCCAACCATACTAGAAGAAGTGAATATAGTAATAGAGATAAAACAACTGGGATTTGTATATTTAGAAAAGATACAGGAGTAAATTACATAAAAATAAAGGGAATTGTGGGAACAATATATACAAAAGAGGAACACGGTTTAAAAGAAGGCAGGATTTGAATGAGCTATGTAATGTCTGACTGACAATGACTGGATAGACTATAAGTGACATAATTTTAGTTGCAAATATTATATGTCAGTATGGTTTGTGATGTATAATGTTTGCAACTAACATTACATCAATATGGTTTGTTTTCATTTATATAAATGTATGGTGTCCTATGTCATCCGTGATAATTTAATAAAGATGCTTCTTGTTTAAAAAAAAATGAAAAAATAAGGTTTGGAAACTTTACATTTAAAAGGAAACTTCTGATGGCAGATTCTCATGATCTACTCTGTAGAAAGCATTCTGTCTAGCATTAGTGTCTTTTCAATGCCAACAGGGGTTGCAGGTTTGAGAAATCAAGTATTAATGATACCCCCTCTGGGCTTTATAAGTGTGTTTTCCCCTACCCTCCTGTAATCAGGCAGAAAGGTTGATCATCATTGTTGAAGTCAAATAAAACAGCTTCCTGGGACTGTTGCTCAAATGTTACCCTACCATTAAGCACCTCTGATCTGATCATACCAGATCATACTGACAGTAGCAACAAAGGGACTGGTCAACAAGCTATTTTTATGGAATTAAGAAAAGAAAGACAGAGAGAGTTCATGAAGTCTAATGCAATGTCTTGAGAGTAATGA
>NC_056737.1:265843178-265908178 GCF_019279795.1 Protopterus annectens
GACGCACTGAGGATATTACTCATTTCAGAAGAGCCTACAGATGTAGAGTGTTATTCTGAAATTTGTATGCAGTTGGGCAGAGTGGCATATAATAAAATCTCATACCTTAGCCCTTTGTAGTTCATAAAGCCCTCATTATATCAAGTCATATTGGCATACTCAACTGCATACCTAGAAGAGCCCAGAGGCACAGTGGGCATACACATTAAGATCCACACCAGCATCTGCAATTCACAAAAATGTGAATCATATAGGATAGCATGTACCAATCCCCCATTGTACAGTATTCTGCTCATACAAACTGTAGGATGCTACCATTCTGGTTTTTGGACCACAGACAAGGATGGAACATTACTCCCACCAATGGGGAGCCCAAATGTTGATGGATCGCTTCATTTTCATAAAATGCTAATGACTCTGCTCTACATTCATGGCATTTCATGAACTGACATGCCATTGCTGTGGAGTAAGAAAACCACTGTAATCTGTGGGGGTCAAAGAATGGTGTAAGGGGACTTTAGTATGACAGTTTGCTTTATATCATAGTGCTGCTAAGAACCTTAGTAAACCCTTCACTACAGTAGCCATACTCCAAGACCTACAAATTATTTACAGAGTGAAGGGCACCAAATATAAGAGGGCCAAAGAGAAGAAACATTACCATGGATGTCCATGATAAACCCATTTAGCTATTTTAGTAGAATTGCAAATACTAAGATAAATTTGAGATCAGCTGTAAAGCTCACACTGTTGGTGTAAAGAGATCAGATATTAAAGAGTTTCAAAGCTTGTGGGTTTCAGTAACCCAACAACCCTCACATCTGTTCACATTCATTTCAAAATAAACTACATCACAGCACAACACTATGTATAATCAGCAGTGCAGAGGAATTATACACAGCACTGTGTATAATCAGCAGTGCAAAGGGATTAATACACAACATAGCACTGTGTATAATCATCAGTGCAGAGGGATTGTACACAGCACAGCACTGTGTATAAGCAGGAGTGAAGAGGAATTATACATAGCACCTCACTGTGTATAATCTGTAGTGTAATGGGATTATACACTGCACAGCACTGTGCATAATCAGCAGTGCAAATGGATTATACACAGCACAGCACTGCATATAATCAGCAGCGCAGAGGGATTATACACAGCACAGCACTGTGTATAATCAGCAGTGCAGAGGGATTAATGCACAGCACAGCACTGTGTATAATCAGCAGTGCAAAGGGATTAATACACAACACAGCACTGTGTATAATCAGCAGTGCAGAGGGATTGTACGCAGCACAGCACTGTGTATAAGCAGCAATGCAGAGGAATTATACACAGCACCTCACTGTGTATAATCTGTAGTATAGAGGGATTATACACTGCACAGCACTGTGTATAATCAGCAGTGCAAATGGATTATACACAGCACAGCACTGCATATAATCAGCAGCACAGAGGGATTATACACAGCACAGCACTGTGTATAATCAGCAGTGCAGAGGGAGTAATGCACAGCACAGCACTGTGTATAATCAGCAGTGCAAGGGGATTGCAGTGGCTCTACTTGACAGAGGCACTGAGAACTAAGGTCGGGTGGCACGATGCCAGGGAAATCCTATGGGCTAGGCTTGTAAAGGCTCCAGGGCCATTAGCCTAGTACATACCTATGAACATATGAACCTAATATACAGCACAGCACTGTGTATAATCCCTTTTTACTGATGATTGTTGGGGCCATCTGAATTGATGCAACCTGTTATTACCGAAAGTAACTTCTATGAATTTTGTTACTGTCCAGACCTCATAGCACACATTGTGCACATAATAGAAATTGTGTGACTGCACACAATGTTTATGCTTCCATTGACCCAACATTGCTGATTCTATGTTGATGTAAGATGTTATCAAAAATGCACCAGTGCATAGTAAACAAATTAAACAGTGGACTACCAACTAACCCTGTAATTCTATATTAAGCTCATAAGTACATATTGAAAGGATAATGCCACACTGTTTCAGAAGGTTCTCCTTAAGTGTCAGACAGATGGTTGTGTGCTGCAGGGATCTAGTTCCTTCTCAATTCTGTCCAAATTAAAGTATTGCACCAGGCCAGATCATATGTGTGGTGACCTAACATAGATATGAATGTAGAAAGAAGAAGTAAAGAGGTCTGATAAGTGCCAGGCAAACAGCAAATCCTCATTGCCAGCACTTCTGAAATGGCATGGTCTAAGATGCATGTAGATTGTGCTTTTCCATTCCTTGTAAAATGTTTTTTTTTAGTTTTGATTGATGCTCATTCTAAGTAGATGTATGCATATGGCACAAATTCCTCAGTTTCTTAAAACTAAGAATAGGTGCTGGTATACAAGCTCTTCTATAAATGCTCATCTCTGGAAATGCAGCATATTTCTCTAGTATAAAATCTGCAAATGTTATGAATGAAATGGAAATTGCCATGTCACTACTACTCTATTTTGTGCTTCCGCTAACTGCCTGGCAGAGAATGATGCCCATACTTTGGAAGAAAAGATGAGGAAAACAAAAGGTGAAAATATGAAAAGCAAAACTGTTAAGGGGACTTACTCACCTACACAATTATACCTGAAGTATTGGCATTGTTTACCTTGTGTTATGTCATGAAGGCCAATATCTACATTTGACTTAACTTACAATTAGCATGTTTGAAAGAAAATAGTTCCAAGAAACAAAGGGATGTTCTTCTTGTTTCACTGTTGCAGTCATAACTGTAGGGTGCTCCTGCCGGCAGGCAGCCCGAGGTCAGCCAGAATCCCAAAGTCTGGGTCCGGCGTCGGCTGTACAAGCTAGTACCCTGACGTCAGTACGCTCTGGTACATAGCCCTCAGCCGACGCCATCTTCTCCAGTCTTTCTTGCCGTGTGGTGGAAAGCAGCTCGCAAGTCGTTGGTTGGCGATTTTCGAACAGCGTATTTTGTTGTTGTCAGTCCGAAGTTCTTACTTCTCTTCTCAAAGCTAAGTACCCCATTGGGGAATCTTTTTCTTGTTCCTCCAATGTCAGAAAAAGTTAATAATTGTATAACGTGTGGGAAACAAATACCTCATAAAGATTTCCACTCTTACTGTCTACCTTGCTTAGGCCCTGACCACGACGTTTCTTGTTGTCGGTTCTGTGCCAGGTTCAATTCTCGTACTATCAAGCGCAGGTACGACTGGGCTCTAAATTATTTTGGCAGACGCTTCAATTATAGAATGTCGTCGGACACTACCGGAATTCAAAAGAAGCGCAAAGACAAAGACAGGCCTCCGAGGTCCAAACAGGACTCGTTGCAGCTGGAGCCAGCGTCCGGTTCGGCTGTCATCAGTGAGGCGCTTTTGCAGCCCCTGTCGTCCACCACTTCTGAACCGATGGCCAATACGGACTCCCATGGGGAGCCATCAAGGCCTACTATTTTAACTGCTGCAGGACCTTCGGACGTCGCTCCCTCAGATGGGTCCAGAACCGCTGTGCAGGTACTGGCTTCTGAGGGGGTTTTCAGGCCTACTCACATCACTATATCAAAGGCAAAGGCAAAGACAAAGACTCCTGTTAAGTCTAAAGTTCCTGCTCAAGCTACTACTGAATCTACTCCAAGGACACAGAAGCAATTATTAAAGATGGCTGAAGATTTACTTACAATGATTAGGGGTTCTCACCCCCCACCTGAGAAAAGGCCTCGACAGGATGTTCCTCTGGATTCCTCTGACCAGGCTTCTGTATCTTCTGTCTCTTCCTCTGATCAGGAATATTCTTTTCCTCCTTATGAGGATTCGGATGCTGAGGACTCCTTGCCCTCTGCCTCTCCGCCTGAAGATTTCTCTTTTGGGGAAACCTTGCATGAGATGAGGGAACATTTTCATTGGGAAGGTCAGGAGTATTCTGCTTCCAAGAAGAGGCTTAGAGAATTCCTTCTTCTTCCTCAGCAAAGGCCTTTAGCTATCCCTCCTGTTCTTGACATTGTGGATGATGCTTTTTCTGAGGCTAATTTGAATCCTGATTCCATGCCTCCTGCTCCTTCTAAGCCTGATAGATTTTACAGGGTTCCTGACTCTCATTTATTCTTATTTAAGAACCCTTCTGCGGATCCTGAAACTATTTCTCAGGGCTCTAAGGCTGTTAAGGTTGCTACTTCTAAAAATCCTATTCCCTCTGAGAAGGATTCTCGTGCTTTAGACAGGTGGGGAAAAAAGGTATATACTTCTGCTACCCTGTCTGTAAGGGCTTTAAATTGCCAGTTTCATATGTTTAAGTATCAGCAATTTCTTTTGTCTGTTTTAAAGCAAAAGCTTGCTTCCCTTCCTGCATGTGCAGAGGATAAGGAACTTCAGGATGTTTTGCATGCAACTGAACAAGTGAACAAACATAGTTTGCATTGTGGTTTTGATGCTTTGGATGCTTCTTGCAGAGCGGCAGCCTCTGGTACTGTTATCAGGAGACATGCCTGGCTTTGTGAACAAAGTTTACCTGAACAGGTTAAGGCTAAGTTATTAGATGCCCCTGTTCAACATGATGTTCTTTTTGGATCTAAGGCTGAGGAGGTTATTAAAAAGATGGAAGAAAAGGCAAAATCTATGCAAACTGTAAAAGATTTTTTGCAAGTTCAGCCTCCTAGATTTTCCAGGAATTGGCCCTCCAAAAATTGGTCCTTTCCCACGTCTGACAGGCCTCAAAGGGGAAGATATAGACGCTCCAGAGGTCGTGGTCAAGCTCAGGCCTCTTACAGATCTAGACAATGGACTGCTTCTTCACCTAGAAGGGGAGAAGACAGATCCCAGTCTCAAAGAAAGCAAACTCAATGACTCTCTCGGTTGGGCTACAGGACCCCTTCACCTGGATGCCCCTCTCGGAGGAAAACTGTCTCTTTTTTACAGAAATTGGACTCATATTACCCAAGACAGATGGGTATTGGACGTGATTTTAAAAGGCTACAAATTCCACTTTCATACTCTGCCAAGGGCTTACGGTTGGCCAGATCTGCCAAAACATCAATGGTCAGAGGCCTTAAATCAAGTGGATGCTCTTCTGGCCATGAGAGCCATAGAGCCTGTTCCACTCTCAGAGATGGGAAAAGGTTTTTATTCAAGACTGTTTCTGGTTCCAAGAAAACAAAGCTCATGGAGACCTATTCTGGACCTTTCTGTGTTAAACACCTTTTTGGAAATTCCAAAATTCAAGATGCTTACTCTGCAGCAACTAATTCCAATGCTCTCTCAGGACGCCTGGATGGTGACATTGGACTTAAAGGAAGCCTATTTACACATTCCAATCAGGCAGGAACGCAGGAAATTCCTCAGATTCAAGGCAGGTTCGAGACACTTTCAATTCTCTGTACTGCCCTTTGGTTTATCTACTGTGCCCAGAGTCTTTACCAAGTGCCTGGCACCAGTAGTGGCTTATTGCAGACTTCAGGGGATTCAGATTTACCCTTATTTGGACGACTGCCTTATTCAGGCAGACAGCAAGGATCTTCTACTTCAACATCTGGAATTTGTTCAACGTCTTCTCCTCCTACTGGGATTCTCAGTAAACACAAAAAAGTCACATTTGATCCCTTCTCAACAAATGGTATTCTTGGGAGCCCTCTTAAATACAACCTTACAAAGGACCTTCCTCACTCCAGAAAAACAAACACAGCTGGCTTCAATTTTCAACACCTTGGCAACTCTATCTCAGCTCACTGCAAGGAAATTCCTGCAGGCTCTGGGCTACATGGCTTCCTGCATTCTGTTGATTCCAAATGCAAGGCTTCATATGAGAAAGCTTCAATGGTATCTGAAAAGTGTATGGTCACAGCATTACCACGATCTGGACATTCTGATTCCTCTGATCCCCTGCCTCCAGAAGGAATTCCTCTGGTGGTCCAGGATGTGTGCTTTAAATGAAGGAAAGCCTTTTCGTCTACCTCAACCTTCTCAAATCATAACCACGGACGCCTTGGATTATGCTTGGGGAGCACACTTTCTAGACAATTGCCAGCAGGGAACCTGGACAAAGGACCATCTTCACTGGCACATCAATCTGAAGGAAATGTTGGCAGTTCAAAATGCTCTTCTAGCCTTCAAGAACTTTTTGCAACCAGGGCCTCTGCTAATTCGCACAGACAACACCACAGTCATGTGGTACATAAACAAGCAGGGGGGTTCTCATTCGTACCCCCTTTGCAGACTAGCTATGGCTTTATGGGACACAGCTCTAAATCTGAATCTACATCTCCAGGCTCAATTCATTCCAGGAGAACAGAATCTCTTAGCAGACAGCCTGAGCAGAAACATTTCAGATCCTCACGAATGGATGCTAGACACCAACTTATTCAACAGGATAACTGCAGTTTGGGGATGTCCCCAGATAGATCTGTTTGCATCCCACCTCAATCATCAGCTGCCTCGCTTTTGCACCAGGTCCTTCCACAAAACAGCTTGGAAAGTGGATGCCCTGTCCTTCAGCTGGAGAAGCCTTTCGGGATATGCCTTCCCTCCTCTTCCTCTACTACCTCGGGTATTACTGAAGATAATACAGGACAAGCCCAAGTTCCTTATCTTGATTGCTCCAAATTGGCCTCGACAGTTTTGGTATCCAACTTTAAAGCACCTGTTCTTGGAGCCTCCTTGGATTCTCCCTCTAAACCCTTCTCTTCTGTCCCAGCATCAGGGTCAGTTACTACATTCCAATCTCAAGACCCTTTGCCTGGCAGCTTGGCTCTTCAAAGGAATTTGATTTCTTCTAGTCTTCCCAAACAAGTTTTGGATGTTCTTCTGGAAGCTAGACGGCCTAGCACTAGGAAATCCTATGCCTCTAAATGGAAGAGGTTTTGTATTTGGATGCAGGACCGAGGCTCGGACCCTCTGGTGCCTGATCTCTCTTCTATTTTGCTTTACTTTTCGGATCTTTTGTCTAAAGGACTTTCCTTTTCTTCCATTAAGATTCATGCTTCGGCTATTTCTGCTCATTTCAATTCTGATCCTCCTGTTTTTCTCATCCTTTGGTGAGACAATTCTTGAGAGGGGCTAAGAATTTGTGGCCTCCCAGGACCCCTCCTGTTCCTGCTTGGGATCTTAATTATGTTTTAGAAAAACTTACTTTGCCTCCTTTTGAGCCTGCTGCATCTTCAGATATTAAGTTTTTATCTTGGAAGACAGTTCTTTTGTTAGCATTGACTTCTGCCAGAAGGGTCTCAGAGTTGCAAGCTCTCATGGCTGTGGAACCATACCTTATTTTCCACCAGGACAGAGTATCCTTGAGGACCAATCCTACTTTCATGCCTAAGGTGATTTGAAAGTGGCTTTAAATCAGACAATTCACCTTCCTACTTTCTTTCCTAATCCTCAAAATAAAGGGGAAAGGATTTTGCATTCATTGGATGTGCACAGACAGTTACGATTTTACCTGGACAAGACTAAAGAGTTCAGAAAATCTAATCAATTGTTTGTTTCTTTTGCCTCAAGTTCTCTTGGAAAACCTATTTCAAAACAAACTATTTCCAAATGGATTGCTTATGGAATCAGATTTTGTTACACTCATCATGGGAAACAGTTTCCAGGTACTGTGAGAAGTCATTCTACTAGAGCAGCTGCCACTTCTACAGCTTTTCTCAGAGGAGTTCCTACCAAGGATATCTTGGAAGCTGCCACTTGGAGTTCTGTGCATACTTTTCCAAGCACTACAATCTCCCTCTGTATTCTAAGACCAGGGCAGGCTTTGCCTCTGCTGTTTTGCAGGGTCTTCTTGCTGCCCCTTCTTCTGTATAAGCCTCCTCCCCTTTTTCACTGCTTTGGGATTCCACCCTACAGTTATGACTGCAACAGTGAAACACGAAGAACATAGTACAGTTGTGTACACCTACCATAAATGTAGATGTTCGAGTGTCTTCACTGTTGCAGTCGGTGTTTCCCTCCCTCCTATCCCCTCTTTTACTCTTTTGTGGTGTATTTGTGTTTCCTTGTTGGATTCATTTTTGATTTATTGGGGACTTCTGACATCTAGGGCAAGAAAGGCTGGAGAAGATGGCGTCGGCTGAGGGCTATGTACCAGAGCGTACTGACGTCAGGGTACTAGCTTGTACAGCTGACGCCGGACCCAGACTTTGGGATTCTGGCCGACCTCGGGCTGCCTGCCGGCAGGAGCACCCTACAGTTATGACTGCAACAGTGAAGACACTCAAACATCTACATTTATGGTAGGTGTACACAACTGTACTTTCAGAATAAGGTATTTGACAAAATGCCAAGTTAAAGCATTTCCAAGGTCACAGAATACAAAAAAAGAATAAACATTTCTTTGCAGGAGAGCAAGCCCCCCCCCCACCCCAACACTCCTACAAATTAGGGGCAAGCCCTGTACCCCAAACTAAATATCCTACCAACTCTGAGATTTTACTCTCGTTGGAAAAGAGGGAAAAATGAGGAAAACTCAACACTTGCTATTCTCTGAGTCTAGCTGCCATGGCTCGAAACTGGCAATCTTTTTTAAGTTTGCCATATTGAGTATCAATCACCTATGCTGTAGCAAGCAGTAGGCCTCTCCTTAAATGGACCTCATGGAGCTACTAAATAATTTAAAACCTTTGTCTTAATTGTTGACTATGGATAATGTTGCATCAAAGAGAAGGCATGTTGATCAAATAAGAGCTAGATTTAGGGTGACTATACTACTTTGTGAACATAAGAAAGAGATGCAAGATTCACTGGGCAGATGTTTCTCCATGCTTTTTTGGTACAGGTACCCAACACATATCTGGTATTAACCTATTTTCTGTAAAATCAGAAACAAAGTCAAAAGTAATTTGTGACAAAAATCCCAAAATCAGGGTCAATTTTTTTCAGTATTGGTAATATTCAGTTAGAAAGTTGATGGAATAAGATTTGTATTAATCTACATTTTCTGAAGAAAAAGAAGGCTGTATCTGTAAAATCTAGACCTATTTGATGATATTAACTGTCACTGTTTCCTCACAAAATTGCACATTTTATGAGGAACAAAGCATAATTCTGAATCAAAATCAGAAATGTCCCTAAAAATTAGGGAAACTTGCAAGACATGGCCAATATAACTGGGGAATCACTGCTCAGAAATCAAACCTGTGACTTTTGTGGGGGGAAAGAGAGACATTGTTTGGAATTACCAGATTCACTTGTTACTACTGCCACATGTGAAGCTCGGGTGGGGGACAAGAGTGGCTTCCCCAGGTGCAAGGCGTTAAGGGCTACAATTGGCAGTAGTTGATGGGGTGGTATTACAGTGCCTTTGTCATTCAGAAATAAATGCTGATACTATATTTGCAGGCAGGGCTGAAGTACTGAAGCACTTCATGTGTAGTACTCTGTTTGTCTTTTCGGCTTTTCCCCGTTAGGGGTCGCCACAGCGGAACTCCGGTCCGCTAATGATTGGCAGTAGATTTTTATGGTGCCGGTTGCCAGCCCGATGCCCAACCTTCAGCGAAGGCATGCCCATTCACGCATGTCTTTTGAATGCCATTCGACCATGGGGAGGAAATGCAGACTCAACACAGAAGGCACTCCAGCCGAGAATCGAACAGGAGAACCTCTTGCTGTGAGGCAACAATGCTAATGCTGCACCACTGGGCTACTTCACGTCTAACTGTAGCAAACCACTTGTTACATTTACAGTAAGCAATTTTCTGCAGATTCAAGATGTTTTTGTCATCAGCATGTAGGCTTTATTGATTTATTTTATTTGTTCTTCAACTTTGAGGGGTGCCAAATCAGGGAACTTCTCCAAGTGCTAGAGAAACTAGCTAAGGTTCTGATCACTGCACCTAAACATACTATCTATGAAAGGTATACCAGATCTTCATAGTTAATTGTAAACTAATGTCAAATTATGATGTTACAAGTCCTACATTTTCAAAATTTAGGCTATTATAAGCAGAATATTTATTTACTAAAACTGCTGTTACACGAGTTATTCTTAGCAGGAAAAGGGGTGGTATTGTATATATTGGCAGCATTATGATGCAGTGAGTAGTAGTAATTCCTCAAAGCAAGAGGTTTTCCAGTTCAGTTCTTAGCCAGGGTGCCTTCTATGCATATCTGCATGCCATCTATTTGGTTTTTATTGGTTTTCTACAGGTACTCTGGTTTCTTTTTATCTCCAAAAGACATATAGTAGGCAAACTATTGGCAACTCTAAATTGTCTTGTGGTGGGTATATATATATATATATATATATATATATATATGTGTGTGTGTGTGTGTGTGTGTGTGTGCGTGTGTGTGTGTGTGTGTGTGTGTGTGTGTGTGTGTGTGTGTGTGTGTGTGTGTGTGTGTGTGTGTGTGTGCAATATTGAAGAAATGACTGCTACTTGCCATAAAACTTCATGAATGGTATCAACTGTTCACAGGGTCACATAGCTAATAAAACATGGATGGATGGATTTTGCATTTTGTAATTTTGGGTCCCCTTCTAAACCTCAAAAGCCCATATAATGGAAACTCATTTTTGCGAGACAAAAATACCAAAACCTTGAATTCCCAAATAGCAAATTTTTCCCAGGGTAATTAAGCACTTGCCCAACATGCCATTTTCCTCACTGTAGTGTGATTCCGTAGTTTGTATATATAATTAGGGAAGTGTTACTACGCTGTATTTTTTGTTTAATTTTGGGCAAGTGTTTATTTACCCTGGGAAAAATTCGCCATTCTTGAATTGAAGGTTTCCATATTTTCGTCTCGCGAAAATGAGTTTCGATTATATGGGATTTCAAGTTTTAGAAGCAGATCCGTAATTATATATAGATACACACACACACACACACACACACACACACACACACACACACACACACACACACACACATGCACTCTATTTCCTTGCAGTACTAGAGATTGCCACCAGATGGCAGATGTGCTTTAGATGTGTACATTGAATTGTATGGGTTATGAGTTAGTTGAGCTGGCATTCTAAATACAGCTTGATTCTGTTCATGCTGCTGCTTCTGTGAACTTTAGATCACATACTAAACTGTTTGACCTACAGCAGGTATTTGTCTTTGTGTCCAAAAAGTAACAATTACATTGCAGTTCCTCCGATTTAGCAATATGCTGATATGTAACAAATGCTGAAGGCTTTTGATAATTGAGAGGATGGTTTCAGACCTGAGGTATTTTTATTTGCCTCACTTTTTTTCTTCTTTTAAAGAGTATGGCTATCTATGTGGGGAAATTGTAGGTGTTTACTAATCTAGAAGATGGTATATGGAGAAAGATTAGAAAATCTGTTGCCAAGAAGACCATTTCAGTTATAAAACATGATGCTGTTGACTAATGTAATTCACACCTTAATGACTTTGTTGCTGCTGCATTGATAAATGTTGGTTGTGAGCACATATTTTATGCTTAATGTGAAACATTTAGTTCCACTCATATCTGCATGTTTTATAGGTTCATAGGTAGGTGCTAGGCTATCTGCCCGAGGGCATTTATAAGCCTAGCCAGAGTGTGTCGGCTTTCGCCGCCCCACTGATTAATTAACTGATCCTCTGTCAAGCAGAGCCAATGAAGTTATCCCAGGGGTGTATTTTCTGTTACCCATCCACTCGTCAAGGTTTCTCTTGAAGAGTGTTAGTGCGGGGCTCTGCCTAATGTAGTTTGGAATTTTGTTTCAAAGCATGAGGAGTCACTGTGACAGGAATCTATCCCTCCAGCATGTTCTATTTATTGTTGTGGTGAGGTTTAGCTCACTAGAGTGCGTGGCTCGCAGTGACTTGGATTTCTTTAGGTGGAGCATGTCCATCAATTCTGAGTCAGACATGGCTTTGTAAGTCAGGCAGAGATCACCTCTGAGTAAGCGATATGCCACTGAGTACAGCCAGAGTTTTTTCAGTCGGGCTGCATAGGACATATGTTTCAGACCAGTAATCCTCTTGGTGAGGTACTTTTGTGGTCTTTCCAGCTGTTGGAAGTGTCTTATGAGGTACATCCCAAATGGGGCAGTGTACTCTATGATGGGTCTGATGAGTGACGAGTAGAGGGGCACTATAACCTCTTTATTTCTAGATGCGAACCCTTTAGTAATTAGATGGGCCACATAGAAGGATTTCCTAACTACTTTGGCAATATGATTGCCAAAGGAGAGATTACTATCTACCTTGGGTCCCCAGATCTCTTATTACCTCTTCTGTATTAAGGGGGCTGCTACCTATGTGGTAATTTGTAGGTGTTTTGTTTTTCCCAAATGGGATGACTATGCATTTTTTGGCATTTAGCTTTAGGCCATTTTTTTGAAACCAGGTGTCCATCTCAGTAAGGCCCTTTTGGAGGATGTCTGTGTCAGCCGGTGAGTCAATTATGGCTCCCAGTTTGCAGTCATCGATGAACTTGGTTAGCCATAGTCCTCCTGTGTTTGCCTGTACTTCTGAGAAGTATATGCCGAACAGTAGGGGTCCCAGGACCTAGCCTTGTGGGACACCACTTGTGACTGGTTTAGAGTTGGACCTGGAGCCCGCTATTCTTACCATATGAGTTCTGTCTGTAAGCCAGTTGGCAACCCATCTCGTGATGTAGGGGTTTATGTTCAGGCTAGTGAGATTTTCTGTAATACCCGAGTGGGAAATGGTGTCGAAAGTCTTGGCGAGGTCAAGGTAGGCTGTGTGAACCACCTTTCCCTCGTCTATGGCCTTGGTGACTGTCTTGAAGAAGTCATCCAGGTTTAGTAGGCATGATCTGCCCTTAACAAAGCTGAACTGGGTCGGGTCAAGTGTTTGGAGGTTCCCAATGTCTTTGTTAATGAGTTCCATGATGATGCGCTCCATAGCCTTGCAGACCAGGCTAGTCAGGCTTATGGGGCGATAGTTACCAGGATCAGTTGTGGCCCCTCCTTTGTGGAGTGGAATAACTGTTGCTGTGCACCATTCTATGGGTACGTAACCTGTGGAGAGGCTGAGGTTGAACAGCGTGTTTAGGTGGGGGGTTAGTTCATTCTGTAATTTGGGCAAGACGCAGCCTGGGACACCATCTGGCCCCACTGACGCTGTGTTTTTGGCTTTTGAAAGGGCAGTTTTCACCTGTGCGTCTGTGATTTCCGGGACACTACACTTTTCCGGTATTGTTGTGGGCCCTTTTGGGGGTGATAGGGGTGTGAATTTTGCACTGAATCTATCTGCCAGGATGTTGGCAATATCAATAGTTTCAGTATATTTTGTGTTATTTTGCACTAGTTCAGTGCATATCTGTGAGTTGCCACTTAGATTCTTAACATAGCTAAAGAAGGCCTTGTGGTTATCTTTTGAATCCTTGGCTATTTTTCTTTCGAAGTTAGCCTTGGATGATTTTATGAGGGACCATAGTTTCTTACTTATACTGATCAGGGATGTCTTTCCTTCTTGGGATTTGCTTTTTTTCTGAACTACTTTCCTCCTTCTATTGTATAGCCAGTTTATGGCAGGGGTCCACCAAACTGGTTTCCTTCTTAGAGGAGTGAGTCTTGGTTTTGCTAGGGATGGCATGATCCATGCATCCTTGTAGGTGCTCATAGAGTGCATTTGTAAAGGTTTCTGCATCTTGGGCAGCATTATCTTTTAGCATGGGGGCTGTGAAACTTACCGCCTCTGTCTTAAGTAAGGTGAAGTTTGCTTTAGACACGTTTTTTACTGTGGTTTCCTTAGTTGGGGGTGGTGGTGGGGTGTGGACATCCAGAGTGATTAGTTTATGGTCTGATCTAACCAGTGACGGGTTGACCTCCGGTGTGGAACACCTGTCACCCATGTTGGTGATGACCAGGTCCAATATGTTTTCACCTCTGGTAGGGGAGTTTACCAGCTGATCCAGGGTGTTTGAGTTGATGAATTCCAGGAAGCACTGGGCCTGGGAGTTTGTACTCAAGTAGTTTTCCCAGTTAATGGTAGGGTAATTGAAATCGCACAATATCAGGGTGTTCAGTAGGACCTTTATGTTTTCCAATGTCTCCAGAAAGGTGGAGTGGTGGTACTGGGTCATGGAGGGTGATCTGTAGCAGGACGCAATTTGCATTGCAGATTTGCCCAATGTTAGTTGCACATGGATGATCTCAGAGGTATCATGCTGCGCCACTAAGGTATCCTTCATGAATATGGATACACCCCCTCATTTTGTGTTTCGGTCCATGTTCTGTGGCCGAAACGTGTGGTATGAGTTGTAGCCCAGTACTGCTGGGGTGCTCTCTGGAGCCTTAAACCAGGTTTCAGTTACAGCACAGATGTCAACGTTCTCCATACTGAGGAGTGCTTTGAGCGTGTACATTTTGAGATTTAAACTCCTGGTGTTGAGTAGCATAACTCTCAGTTTTTTGTTAATTGTGCTGTTTACGGAGGTGGGTTTGACTTTTGAGCCTTGCCTAAAAAAGGCACTATGGGGGCAGCAAGAGCCTTGGCCAGTATTTGAAAGCCTAGGGGTGACAGGTGCAAGCCGTCTTTTGCGAAGCAACATGGCTTGTTGAGCATGTCGTCCCAGGCTGTCCCCACCCTTGCAAAAAGAAATTTAAAGTAGAACAGAGGTTTTCGATATTCGCTCTTCTCCAGCTTTTCGGCACTCAGCATTATAGTTCTCAGCTGTCCAGATTTTCACAGAATATCCATATTTTTGCCTCATATTTTTAGTCTGTTGCATATTAAAATTTATGGTTTTCTGACAAATCACTGAGGACTAAATTATGATCATTTGCATTTCAAACTTCATCATCATTCAGAAAATGCATGGTGACACAAATCCTGTTATTCTAACAATTTTCTGTTTGTAAATCCAGTATTTCAAAACCTCCTCTGCAAATAAAATTCAAATTGTCAATGAACCTAAAATATTTAACATATTTAATTAAAAAAATCAGTCTTATAAATATATAAATTTTCAAACAAGCCCATAAACAAATTTGCATGCATGGGGACAAAAGCTGCCCCCATGGCTGTTCCTTGCAATTGTTTAAACAGTTCCCCATTAAACTCAAACATATTATTGTTCAAACAAAAAAAATCAATTCTAAAATATAATGGGTACTAGGACTATCACATATTAAATATAACAACGCCTCTAATCCAAAATTGTGCTGTATACTAGTATACAGGCTGGCCACATCTGCCACTACAAAATACATGTCGTCTACCCATCTTATTTCCTTTACCTGATTAATAAAATCAAACACATGCCTAATATAGGAAGGCAACTTAATAACCTCAGTCACCAAGTATTGATGTATAAAACAAGAACTGTTGTGAGTGAAATAATTACAGGCTGATACTATAGGGCAACCTGGTGGGTCATACAAGCTCTTGTATTTCGGAGCACAGAAAAAATAAGAAATAGAGCAATTCCTAACACTAGACGTGTATTGCACATCTTCTTATGAAAAATACTTTCATCTGAAACCTTTATTTAAAAGTTCCTTATACTCTATTGCTTTATTGTACACGTCTAACCCTACTTTAACATAAACTCTATTATTATTCATATGATCATAACACATTTTTAAATATTGATTAAAATGTAAAACAACTAATCCCCCCTTATCTGTTGGTTTAAACACAAGCTCTTTCCTTTTACTTAAATTATTGAAACTTTGCCATTCATTTCTGTTCACATTATATTTAATACCTTTTCTACTTTTGTAGCACAAATGATATTCTTTCTCTATACTAAAATTCAGTGAGGAAAAGAATTGCTATATTGTCTCATTTTTAAAGGGGGGAGGGGAATAAAATCACTTCTGTGACTTATGCCCTCCATATTAAATTTATAGTATGCATTAGGTTCCACATCAGAATTGCAGGCAAAAAACTATCGACACTGGATGTCAGTTCATCACAATTGCATTGACCAAGACAATACTTATTGTAACTCTTAAAATAATCCAGTAAATGTAGTTTACATATAAATTTAAAAATGTCCCCCTTAATTCGCTATATTTACTTAGTTATGTCACCTCTCTCCTAGGACAGTGATGTTTAGTTCTAGATCTGTTTAATTACCAGTATGTGCATTAATGGAATCTGCAGTACTTAAGATGTATATGTAAAAAGTTATATAAAGATGTTAACATTTTATGCCAGGTAATGTAGTATTTTTCTTTCTCTCTGTATACTCTACTGTTGCTTTATAATCTCTAATAGACAGGTGGCAGTGTTTTCCTGACTGATTTGTGTACGTACTGGTTAAGATGACAAAGGACAAGTAGGAAAATGTCTGCTCTGTACTGCATTCAGCGGTGGAAAACAATTAAAACTGCAAGGGAAACACATTGGCATGGCACAAATGCTTACTAAAGGGTGTGGGAGGGTGAGGTAGGATGAAGCATGTCAGAGTCATAGAATGCAGAAGGCTGTCATGGCAATATTCCATAGGAAAATATATTGCATGCAGTTATGACCCATGACAATCAGGTGTTACAGAAAACTGGTTTTAATAGTTCGAGGATGACAGTTTTACCAAATGACTCATGTGAATGAGAAACATCCAAATTACAGTAAACTGACAATTATTGCAAAACAGACTTGAGAAGCATTCAGAATCAACAAGCACTTGGATTCTCTTTCATCAGATGTATGTTTTCTCTCTCTCTCCCTCTGTCTCTGTTTGTAGCAGGTAATGCAACTGTGCAGGTCAGGACACATCTAATTTATTAGTTAAAACCTCCCTTTCTTAGACCCCTCCCCCATTTGTTAGTTAATACTTCCTCAGCCTGCATGTCAAACGTCCACAGCTGCAGAACTTAATATTTGCCTTTTGCAAGCATAGTTTTTCTGCCTGATTGAACTTATGCACTAGCTGAGTAAGGGTGGATGGAGATAATTTGCTTGCTTTCTAGGGCTGTGTCAAATTGTTAAAGTTTCTTGTTTGGCTCACTGCACTCACTTTGTGAATTTGTCAGTCATAGAAGGAATACAACTGTCCTGTGCATATGGCCAGTCGAGCAAAACTATTTCCCAGTCTAGCAGGCAGGCTCCTACCTGTCCTGGCAACAGCAGTGTACAAACTTAACAAAGAAGGAATAGAGGAGTCTTCATTAGTGTCACACAAGGTAAAACATGTATTTTCTTTAGATTTACTTTAGTCTAAACTATTTTATCAGCATAAAGCTAATTATTTAAGGATTTGTACCAAGTTTTTTTTTAATGATTTGCTGAGTCCATTTTGGTGTATCTGGATTTCTCTGTGGTCTGGTATAGACTTATCAGCAATAGTGTTTAAAGTAATCAGTTGTTAATAAGGGGTATGATGTCTTGTAGATGTGGACTTTACGAACATTCTGTGACATAAGCACCCCAGACCAAAACTCCAGAATTAACTACTAATGACTGATAGCTGTATCAATAGTCTTACTTTGTTAAAATAGCTGTTAATTGTATTATAAAACTGGAACAATACTAAAGAACTATGCATTCTCTAAGATAAGACAGATGTATATGTGAGCATAGATTTGTGCTTGTGTCTACTGTGACAGACAGTTGACTATTTGATAATGTTGTCCAGGTCTACAAAGTCAATTTATGGGCCTAAATCTTAAACCTTAGTTTGTTATAATATTCTGAACATGTTAGCAGCTGTTCTGTTTATAGGACATACTTCTCCTTACATCACACATTGCCCAATTCATGTTGTAGTGGAGAAAGATCACTTCTACTGTCTGAAAAACTCCAAAGAAAGACAGTTTTTTAATGTCTTTCAATGACAATAAATAATTTTACTGTTTGGAGTTATAACCCTCCCACCCTTATTCACACAAAAAACGTTTTAGCTTGACCCTAATAGTCATTTTTGTCCATGTGTTTTTTTCAAAGTTTTGTCAGTGTCCAGGCTACAAATGCTGGTCACAAATAGTTTCATAGGTTCATAGTTGTATACTATGCTAACGGCCACTAGGGCCTTTATAAACCTAGCCGTGCAACCCAAATGTGACTCACAAATTTGATTTATATAAGAGGGAGATGTACTATGTCCATCAGAGACATAGCTGCCAGACCAGGAGTAAATTTCTAATTACCCATCCATTGATCCAAGTTGAGCTTAAATATGGTTAGGGAGGAACTCTGCTTCAAATGGATGTGGGATCTGCTCAAGCGTCTCTTCAACCTGTCCTATTTATGTTGAAAGTAAAATTTAAGTCTTTTAATCTAGCATTTCTGATGTTGTTTATTTTGTGGACGTGTAAAAGGTTCATCAAAACATGGTCTGGAGATGCCTTGTATACCAAAGATAGCCTCTCAGACGTCTGTTTAGTACTGAGTAAAGAGACAGGGCTTTGAGGCGATCAGCGCAAGACAATGTGTTTACTCCCTGTATTCTTTTTGTAAGGAGCCTTTATAGGCATTCCAGTTGCTACACTTGTCTGGCCAGTTACATACTGTAGGGGGGAATTATAGTCTATAATGGGTCTGATGTGGGCCGACTACAGTTGTATGATGTCCTATCTGGACCTGGATGCTATGCCCTTGCTTATAAGTTGAGAAACATAGAAGGATTGTCTTGCTATCTTGGGCATGCATTGGTTGAAGGCTAGGTTACTATCTACATGGGTTTCCGGAGCCCTGACTAAAGAATCAGCTTTTAGTAGTGTTTTACTGGTGACATAGTTACCCAGGTTGAACGATTTTCAAAAATGTACTATAATGCATTTCTTGGTACTGAATATTTAGACAGGGCTTTGGCACCAAGCATTTGTCTGTGTCAGTCCTTCCTGAAGGATGTTATTATCATGTGGGGTTCAATGACTTCTCCCAGTTGCATTAATCTGTGAACTTGGTTAGCCAGTCAAATGTTTCAACCACATCTAGGTAGACAGTATGCACAGTTTCCCCTCGTGTATTAACGTAGTGATATTTTCAAAGAAGTCCACCAGATTAACTAAGCTTGACCTTCCTTTGATAAAGCCAGACTGGGATGAATCCAGTGTCTGGAGGTCTCCTATGTCCTTGTTGATAATTTCTATGATAATTCTTTCTACAGATTTGCAAATAAGACTAGTTTCTGGGATCTTTTGAAGGTCCACCCTTATGAAGAGGAAGACCGTCACAGTCTATTCACGTGGCACAAAGCCTGTTTTCAGACTACAGTTAAGTAATGGCTCCAGTGGTATCGATAAGTCATATTTTAGATCATTCAGGAGGCATCTTGGCATGTTATCAGGACCCAGTAAGGCTGTGTTCTTGACTTTATTATGCACAACTTGTACATGCTCCCTAGTTATAGTTGAAGGGGTTATGATTGAGGGGGGCTTGGGGCTAAAGTTATAACTGAATTTGTTAGCTAACAGGTTCACTATATCTCCAGGCTCGATGAATGTGACACCATTAACCACCAGTTCAGCACATTGCTGAATGCTGCCCTTGAGGTTTTTGATATAGCTGAAGAAAGCCTTATGGTTATCTTTCACCTGGAAGGATATCTTAACTTAAAAATTGGCTTTACTTGACCTGATTAGCCCTCTTAATTTCCTAATTCCCTATTTAGTTGGCTGACAGAGTTTTTTCCTTTATGGGAATTACCTTGCTGATTTTTGCCATACCATTTTTCCTTTTGCTGTATATTCTGTTTAATCTGGGATGCCATCAGGGCAGTTTATTTCTGGGGCTAGTCCTGTGCTTACTTCTGGTAGGTGGAGCAGCTTCTATGCAGCCATTGACATGGTTTTACAGAGGTTCTGAGAATAGTTTAGCATAGGCTGCTGTGTTCTCAGCATTTGGATTAGCACTGAATTTTGACAAGACATCACTTAATAAAAGTTAATTTGTCATGGAATAGTTCCTAACTGTTACTAACCATTTTCAAACTCAACCCAAGCAGTGGACTGGTAGTAATACTACTACTGATAATAATAGTGGTCACTCACCCATTTTCACCAACCGACTTCCCACTGTCCTTCAACAAACCCACAACTATATAACTATCCGTGACCAAAAACATTTCAACCCAACTACCTTTGTAAACTCCTTACAAGCAATTAATTGGAACTGCCTAAAAACCCTTCCACTAGACATAGCAGTGTCACACTTTATTGACATTACTTGACTCTCAAGCTCCCCTAAGGACAAAGAGAATAAAGACAAAATCAGCCCCTTGGCTCTCTAAACACACTCTTGCTATCATGAGACATAGAGATAAAGTCTGGACATGCTACCAGAAGCTTAAAACAAGTCTACTCCTTAATGAATATAAAATGCTTCGAAATAAAGTAAAGAAACTCATCACCTCTGATCGACGAAACTATTTTTCTACACTCCAAAACCAAAATAAAAACAACCCTCAGAAATTCTGGAAAGGGATCTCCAGTCTCCTTCATCCTAGTACACCAGATACTCCCACCCCTGACTCAAATGCCTCTGAACTAGATCTGGCCACTCAATTTAACTCATTTTTTATTGATTCAATTGCAAAACTGACCTCTTCATTCTCCAACTCCACTATGCTCTCTAACACCCCCCCCCACTCACACTCTATCCTTCGCCACTTCTACTTCCTGTTCCCCATCTTCTAACTCCTCTACCACTTCTACCACCCAACCTTTACTCCAAGCACCTCCACCCTCCAACTCTCCCTCCCCCAAATCCACTTTCCTCTCATTCAATCCCATGTATACATCCTCTATAAAGAAACTGCTTATGAAATTGAAACCATGTGCCAACGCCCCTGACAATATACCTTCCTACTTTCTTAGTATAGCTGCTGATACACTTGCATATCCCATCAGCATCCTAATTAACCATTCCCTAAAAGAATGCACAGTTCCCCAAATCTGGAAACAAGCATATATTATTCCTCTCCACAAAGGGGGCAACAATAACAATGTCAACAACTTTCGTCCCATAGCCATCCTGTCCCCCATTTCCAAAATCCTAGAAAAATGTGTCCACCTTCAACTCCTCCGTCATCTCCTAGAAAATCACCTTATAACTCCTACACAGCACGGCTTTAGACCTAACCACAGTACAATGACAGCCCTCCTCTCCTTCCTTGAAACAGTAAATAGAGCTTGTGATTCTGGCCTAATTGTCTCTACCTTATTACTAGACCTCTCCAAAGCCTTCGATACCATCTCACATAGCCTGCTCATAACTAAACTCTCAGAACTTAACCTTTCTTCCTCTTCCTTGCAGTGGTTCTCTAGTTACCTATCCAACCGGAAGCAAGCAGTAAAATGGAAAAAAACTACCTCCTCATTCCTTAGTACCCCCACAGGAGTTCCACAAGGCTCCATTCTAGGTCCTGTTCTCTTCAACATATTTATAAATGACTTCCACAAATCAATCCCATTCTCAAACATCATCCAATATGCAGATGATTCAACTATCATCTGCTCAGCCATCTCTACCTCTACACTTCAAAAACTAACTCAAGATGCCTTTTCTATAACAGAGCAATGGATGTTAAAAAATCACCTTGCTCTTAACGCCTCCAAGACCAAGCTAATGATTTTTACTCCTTCTAAAGCTACTCATCTCAATATGAATACATTTTCAATCACTAGCCAAGATAACTCTCCCCTAGAATTGGTGTCAGAGACCAAGCTACTTGGGGTACAAATTGACAACCAACTTAAATTTACCTCTCACCTGCAAAAAAATATCAAAAAAAAACACCAAAAACTTGGTATGCTTTATAGACAAAATGCCTTCCTTACCTCTGCTACCAAAATAACACTCGCTTCATCCTTCCTTATCCCCTCCCTCCTCTATGGCACCCGACTCCTAACTAATCTTCAATCCTCTCTCAAAAAACAACTTTCCTCTTGTTACAACAAAATTGCAAAATTCGCCACCAGCCACAAATCTTCCACCCACCACTGTTTTTCCTTCCAGAAACTAAAATGGCTAGAACTTCCCAATCAACTCACTTACACTCAGCTAACTCTAGCCCACAAGCTTATTCTCAACCCCTCCCTCTGTCCTTCCCTTTCTTCTGCATTTAATATGCATCTACCCAATAGAGTATTAAGATAAAACAATCAAAACCTACTCAAAGTCCATAAACCTACATATCCCCCAGGCAAAAACCTCCTATTTTTCAACCTAGCTCGCATCTGGAACTCCCTTCCTTCACTCATCCGCACCACCTCTAATCACTCTGCTTTCAAAAAATCTCTCTATACACACCTAGCATCTCAGTGGGAATGCTCCTGCTCCCACCCTACATAACCTACTCTTCTCCTTCTCTCATCCCTCGGTACTCTGCTTCATCTTACTATACCCAAAATTCTATAGAAATTATTAGATAAGTCCACATACTCTCTTCTTCCACCACTTCATCATGTCACTGAACCTCCTCTAACATTCTAGTGACTAAGTTTTCCTAACTACTCTGTATAAATGGATATTTCTGTGCTAAATAATAATTATTACATTTTTCTGCACAATGTATTTAGCTGTACATTTTTTTTGCTTTTTTTTTTACCTTATTGTTAAACTTTGAATGTATGTGTGAATATATGTTTGTAAGTATGTAAAATGCATTTTTGGAGCTTTTCTCCCCAGGACTCCATTGAAAACGGGTTCCTTGTGGCCCAATGGACTATCCTGGTAAACCAACTGCAATAAATAAATAAATAAATAAAATAAAATAAGTTTGATAGCAGATGTAGATAGCATAGCTAACAAACAGAAAATAATATACTCATCTAGAAAATCACATGAAAGAGAGCAAGAACCTGATGATGCAAAAGTTAGGAAGAACAGGAAAGACACACAGAGGGAGTGGTAAAGGAAATGTGATTTAAAGGTGAATGAGTTGGGGGCAAATAGTATAAGATGGACCATGTGAATAACAATAACTTCATACTGGTGGCATAGGTGTGAAAACCAAGCCTTTCTTAAACTAGAATGGAATATGAATGTCACTGAAAAAAGTTTACTGATTACAGCAAATAGCAGTGATCATAGCTCAGCAGCCAGCATCATACAATTGATGTCATATAATCAGATGATTAGGGGTTCTAGCCTCACATCAGACGTTTGTATTTCCCTATACTGTTTCTGAGACAGCAGCAGCAGTAGGGGATGCTACACAGAAGTGCTGGCCATCAGATGAGATTTTAAACTGAGGTCCACACATTTTTTGTTTCTTTTCTGGTATTTCATGTACATGTTTAGAACTTGATGGTACTATTTAGTTGCGACTGACCCATTCGTTTATGGTTAAATTGATCTAACAATGCTGTGAATGAAAAGTGTCTATACTAGAGTACTCTTACCTGCTTGCTGATTAATAAATAAACTTTTTTAAGAAAAAACTATTTTCATGCATCTCATGATATTTAGATTAAAGACATTGTGATTCATAGCTATTACATTAGGAAATAAATCCAGGTAGATTCAGTTTATCAGATCTGTATTGCAGATTTTTTATAAAAGGATGCGAGAGCTAAGCCATTTGGAGAGCTAAGCCATTTGGACTACAGATTAAAGACTGCCTTCCCTATCCGGAATTGATATCAGAGTATAATCAAAGTGAAAAGGATAGGGGAATCCTAAGTGAAAGACCTGTCCTGGTAGAGTTTTTGGTTGAATCTAGAACAGAAGTTGCTGTTAAAGAAGGGATAATTAGGAGGGCATATAAAATATTGCACAGTAGGATCATAGGAGGTTAGTAGGCTAATAGCCCCGGGGCCCTTACAAGCTTAGTCAAGAGTTTATCCCCGAAAAGAAACCTCCGTCAGCACCTGTTGCCCCTGTCAGTGTGGGACACAGGTGGAATCCCTGGGACAAATTTGTGGTTTCCCGTCCACTAATCAAGGTTGTGCTTGAAGAGGGTCAGTGAGGTGCTCTGTTTGACGTGTATGGGAAGTCTATTCCGGAGACGGGGCAGACTCTGGGAGACAAACCTGTCTCTCCATCAGGTTTTGTTGATGTTGCATATTAGATTCGGGCACCTTAGTGGGTAATGTGTGAGGAGTTAGACTTATGGATATGGAACATCTCTAGTAAGGCAGGGTCCGAGATTACCTTGTAGGCAAGACAAAGATTACCCCTGAGCAATCTGTATGATACCAAGTAGAGTGATAGTGGTATGAGCCTGTCCACATAGGACAGGTGTTGGAGGCCATGGATTCTCTTTGTGAGGTATTTCAGTGGCCTTTTAAGTTTGTGCAAATGTTTGGAGAGGTACATGCCAAATGAGGCATTATAATCAATTATTGATCTAATGAGGGAGGCATATAGAGGGATAATAACCTCCTTTTTTCTGGATATAGTTCTTTTCCTTATGAGATGAACCAATTGCAGGAATCAAGCAGAAGAGGTTAGAAAAGATTGTGAAGTGAGATTGGATAAGCAATTCACAAGAAGACAATTGGAGGACATATGCATGGCTACCAAGTATGGAACAAGGTCTAGAAGATTTAAAATTTTTGTTTGGAAGTATTTGCATGGGTATTTTTTTTTTTCCTAAGCAGACTCAAAAGAATTTTTCCTCAGGTAGATGGAAAATGTTAAGAGGTGTGATGGGGAAGAAAGAGGTAACTGGGAACATACGTTTTGGGAGTGTAATGAGTTGCCAGACTTTAAAAATTCCCTACAGAGTAATCTGTTAGAAATACTGGGTGAGCAAATAGGTGTAATTAAGGAAATGATTTAATGATTTTTTTTTTTTTTTTTTGCGCTGAGATACAGAATTTAAATTGCCTTAAGATAGTAAGGCCTTGTTAAGTTTAATTCTGATGGAATAGAAAATGGAAATCAAAGTCTAAACCAACTCTATTTGAAGTAGTGAATATTGTAACAAAGATAAAAGGACTGGAAGAGGAATCTTTAGAAAAGGGTTGGATAATTTACATAAAAAAGCAAATGGAAATTCTGGGAACAATGCATGTAGAAAAGTGTTTTAGAGGAGGAGTGAGATTTAATGGATTGCAGGAAGTGAGCAATTTATGTAATGCTGGATTGATAATTGTATAAAAGAATGTATGTGGTATATAATGTTTGTAACTGTGAAAATGTTAACATGGTTTACTCTCTTTTATATAAATGTATGTTTGCCAGTGTTCAAAGTGATAATTCAATAAAAGTGTTAAAAAGGGCTGTGGGATGTAGTAGTAGAAGATAGGTCTCTTGTATCTAGAGATGTGGCAACATGTAGACATTCTGTCCCATGACTTTTTGGGGGTTTTTCCGGTTCACCTTGCAGAAGCCCCCAGATTTGCTTGAACTGCAGTGAAGAGTCTTGGATCAAACTTGGTTAATGTACCAGTCTAACCAGAGAGAATTAAATGTCAACTGGGCTTTTATCAATTATTGCCCTAGAAATACTTGTCATTTTTATAAGCTGCGTAGTGAAGCTAAGAGTGATCTCACAGTCTGAAAAT
The DNA here is from genome assembly GCF_019279795.1 of Protopterus annectens. Classification (NCBI taxonomy): domain Eukaryota; kingdom Metazoa; phylum Chordata; order Ceratodontiformes; family Protopteridae; genus Protopterus; species Protopterus annectens. The sequence goes on from NC_056737.1 coordinate 265,868,467, forward strand.
GTACATGACCTTATACAAACACAAAGCTAAAAGGTTACAGTATATCCCTCCATGCATTTCTAGAGCCATGATACTGGCATGTTATACAATATTGTATAGACACATTTTGTTATTCATTACCAGCTGTTGATACATCTGATAAGTGAGTAAACTGCATAAGCTGTATCCTTTATCTTTGCCAAGTTTATTTTTTTTAAACATTGTGACATCTAAGTGTGGTTTTGCTGGGCAGTTTGTACCAGCTGCTGGTGCTGCAGTTATGTGTAGCCCAAGCTGGTTCCAGACCTGTTAGGACTGCAATTATAAAATAAGCCCTAGTGGCCACTACAGCTATGGGGGCCTCAGTGCCAAACTGCTCCTATGGGCTCTGCTTAATCCTATATGTGTGTGTTCTATCACAAACCAGTCATTATGTAAGTGATGTTAAGAAGAAGAGCAGCTTAAGCTGATGTTGATCAAGGTAGAGAGACCAAGAAGAGTGACTCAGTAGTTACCTGGAATTAACGTATCTGGCACACTATTCTTCAGAAGGTCCTTTGGTTGCACCAAGTGACTGTCCTTCTAAAGTTCAGTAGAGATAATACCTCTGCCATTTTTAATTACACTCCCTGATTTTAACAGCACCTCACAAGAAATTCACACATTAAGCTCCCCTGTTACAAATTTTAGTACTATAATATGTGTTAGAAACACTCCACCAATTTGTATCACAGTACATGATGGCTATATTGCACATCAGAACAGCATGTCAAATAGTGTTTCTCATCTCTGAATTAGCCACTATGCCACTGCAATCTCTCTAATCATATAACCTCCAGTTATGTACTGATTAGGGTGGATTATGGGACTGTGATAACACATATGCATTCATATGTTTGTTGCCTGGCTTATGTCTTATTGTAAAATGAAACAGCTGTATCACTAAAGTTCTCCTATATAACTTGGGATCCGTATCCCATTGTGTAACCACTGTCGGGGGGGGGGGGGACATGATCAGTTTCTAGAGTGAAGATGTTTCCTAATAATTAACATTGCAGAGAGGTTAGTGCCCACTTAATATCAAGACACTCTTTGTCTATGGCAGAAGATCTGATACTAGACCTACTTAAGCCACTCACACCTATAGCACTTTTTTATATACTTCACGTTAACACCCATAGCTCTTAATGGCATCCAGAGCTTTTCTGAATATTGTTTCTTTAACTAAGTGACTTATCAGGTGGTAATAGGCAGTATTAGGAAGAGCAAGGATTTATTAACAAAACAACACTTGTGTCTTTCAGCTTTTCCCGGTTAGGGGTCGCCACAGCGGAACTCCGGTCCACTAATGATTGGCAGTTGATTTTTACGTACCGGCTTACCAGGCCTGACGCACAACCTTCAACGAAGGTACACCCATTCACGCATGTCTCCACGCAGAAGATGCTCTAGCTGAGAATCGAACCGGACAGCGTCTTACTGTGAGGCGACAACGCTACCGCAGCACCACCACCGCGGGTATTAACAAAAAACAACACTAGGATTGTTTAAAATAGGATGTCCTGCAGTGGAGAAATGAATCACTGTTTACCACGTATTCATATTTGCATATTTATGATCATATTTTCACAACTGAGAAATCTACATGGTGTTGAGGAGTACAGTGTGAAATAACATGGTGAGAGACAGGAAAATCATTGTCAATGTCTATTTATATCATACTGTACTTGGGGTTTTACTAGTTTGTTAGTAGTTATGAAAATAAGCAATATTTACATATGCACTTAATATTTCAAAAAAAAAGTGACTTATAAACTGCTACATGGTATCGGGTTAAACCTCAGATGTTGCTGAAAACACTGTCTTTGCTATTTTCACTTTATGTTGCACATCTTGAGAGATATTCAGTGTTATTTATATCACTAATTATACAATTAAGCATATGCTTACATATTTCTGTAAATATCTAAATAAACATGCACTAGGAGATTAATTTCTTGCTGTCATATGAATGCTTATGTCTGGTTAACTAAAGTGCTCTAACAACATATCTCTATTTTGTACATTTTCCAAGATATATTTATGAATGTTTAGCAAAACATATAATTTTGGGTTGGTGAGAATTAATAATATATTAGTTTTTATGGAAAGACTGAATGGACTGACTATTATCACCGCAAAGAACACTTCTTACTAATAACATTATTTGTACAGTTTTAATAGCTTTTGTTGTTCACAAAATATTCACATTTCTTTTATGCTTTTGAAGTTGATTTTTCATAAAATGCTCTGGAATGCAAAGATGTGAGTAGGCTGCTAGAGGTGTGACATTCCACATTGTTAACGTAGCAGCTTGGGTGCTCTTCACCACCTACTCCTTGACATAGCACAACTCTTAATTGCACTTCAGATGAATTGGTAAACACGACAAAAGGTTTATTTAAGTTAGGGCTGATTCAGAATGTTTATGAACACAAAATTGTTTTCAGTAGGTTGAAAATTTCATTTTTATCTGGATGTGAGCTTTACCTTTTGCAAGGTCTGTCAGAGGGCAGGATATAGAAGCAAAGATAGACACAAACTTCCTATAGTAGCCTGCCAGCATTATGACTATTCTCACTTAACATTTAACAGCTTCTGTTTTGGGGTCTAATTACCCTTCTCCCACTAACATATCCTTAGTGTTTGGTTCTGCCATATAAAACTTACTTGTGTCAGTATTAGTAGTAAGTGCTGTTTGTGTTAACAATTTCAGTACAACTTGTACTTTGGTTATATGTGACTCCCAGTCTTCTGAATAAATTTACTACCTTACAAAAATACACAGCTGAGTACTCCATAAATATTCAGTGGTATTATCCATGAACAAATTACTATCCTATCAGTAGTATATAAATATTAACCTTGGAATTGGGTAAGGGTGATTTGAACTAATGAGATAAATATCTAGGCTTCAAATGGCCCACAAGGGCAGTTACCTAGTATTCACCTATGAACCTGTGAGTACGTAGCATAAAGTTTCAAAACTTTATCCAAGAGACTTTGAAAAGTGGTTGGAGTTCTGTGAACTCCAAAGGAAAATGCAGCATAATGAAAAAGACCTTCAGGGATGAAGAAAGCTGACTTTGATGAGGGGAATCAACCAATACCCCCGGTCAAATCCAAAGTGGTCACAAATCATGTTTTGGCTAACCTGTCTATGAGATCATCTACTCTAAGCATTGAATAAGTATAAAATTTGGATATTTCATTCAATTCTGACTGTTCCATCCATTTTGTGATTCATCAGTAACTCTTAAGTTTAAGCATTTTTCTTACTTCTACACTTAATATTTTTCTTTGGGAATCCGGTACTCTGTGTAGTTTTAAAATTATTTTTTCCCTTGGCAAATTTCAATATTATGTTGAATTAAATCTGTTCTTCCATGTAGCTCAAAAACAAAACTCTTTATGTTGAAGAAAGAACTCTTTCAATTCTGTTTCTTTGCCTTAGACAAGTTTTGTCCATACAGTGGCGGATTTAGGCTTCGGCGCAGGGGCACGCGCCTCCCCCTTTTTAAACTGATTCTGTAGCTTGGCTAGGACATCGGAAAGCAGTAACATAAAGTAGCTTTTAAAAAAAAAAAAAAAAAAAAAAAGTACGTACATATTTGGTGTTGGCTCCTTTAAGGCGGACACCAGCCATGCGGAAGTGAGCTCATGGTATGTCCGGCTGGCTGCGAGCGGGAAATGTGCAGTAATGAGCAAGCGAGTGGAAGAAAACGACAGTCGCAAATCATATGGATTATCGCTGTGAGCGGGAATTCCGAAATGTAGTTGGACTTGAATCACTTGATCAGGTAAGAGAGTGTGTGGATTATGCTTTGTGACATGAAATCTCTAAATTCTGTAAGTCTATTTAATTGCTTGTAACAAATAGGGATATAAAAAAAAGGAAAGCAAGTAGTGTCTTAAATTTATATAGTGTTAGCTGTCCTAACTTTAATAGATTTTTGTTTTTTGTCATTGATAAGGTAAACGTAAGTGATTTTGGGGGAGATGTGAAGGTTTAGTGGACATAACAGAGACCTTTTGGCAAATGATGATTAACGTCAAGGAACAGCCAGGAATTAATGACAATAGTTCAGTATCAGGGATGTTAAAACAAAGGGCTATGAAGTTATGAAAGAAGCCATGGAAATAAAAATAAAGAAACTGGTTATTTGGGAGAGGCTTTAATGTTTTAATGTGCTATGTGTTTGTTTTTAGACTACTTTACTTTTCTTGTTGGCTGTATGATAATTTTTAATTGAATTTATGTTACCATTTTGGTGAAAAAGTTGTATGCTGATTTAATATTAGCATAATTAATTATATGATCATGTGAACAAGTGTGTGTATATATGCTGAATAAGGTTTTGTGTTTTTTAACTCTGAAGATGCCTGTGTAATGATATATGGAGAAAGAGCTAAGTTTGTTATATTTATATTAATAATGTTTACTGAATTTCCGCTGTATATGCTGTTAGGGTGATTTTTGTTTTTATTTTCCAGTCGTGTGTGTTAGTGCTCATATGAGTTTTATTATGGTTCATTGTTGGATATAGTGCCTCTCCAATATTCTACTTGTAAATACTTTTCAGTTCCAATAGTTCACCCCAGACAATCACCACCTTCATGTCACTTTAAAGATATTTTTATAGCTCTCAGCGTACAGCTCTTTAAATGCCTTCACCCATACAAATGTATAACAGTCACCCATTTGTTGCTGCATACAGCTCACTGCTGACAATTATTATTATGTTTGTCTGCTAATCCAGTCCTACTTTCTTATTATTTTAATTAAGCTCAAGTAATCTTTTATCAGGGCTTCATGCTGGCAATCCTCATTACGGATCTGAGTAATTACATCACACTTAAATTTATAGCTTATCAATGCAAAAATGCTGTAGGGGGTGATCTTGATCTGGTACAACAAAGAAAAAATAACAGTATGTCCATACTATTTAAATGGATTTATTAATGTACTGCCTGCCTCACCGTTTTATTATACTTTCAGAAATGTATGACCCATAAAGCTAAGCATACTGATCTATCTGAGTTGTCGCATTTTTAGTTCATCTCCATGTGCAACCCTTCTTTGTTTATACTACACTAAGCTTTAAAGTGTCATGAGATTTCTTCTCTACATGTAGTGTTTAGCAAAATAAACAAGCATGTGCCATAGGATGTATATTTGCAATTGTACTGTTACACAACAGAGCAATATCCTGAGGCTGCAATTAGGCTATGGACTCAGGTATCAAAAATCTTGTTTCACATATCTTAAGTTAACATTCATCTTTGACTGGAGCTTTCACACATGAGTCTGTAGCTGTCAAGCACATTCTGTTTGCAGGAAAACATTTTTATTCATTAACCAGTTATGTTAGCTGATACAACTAGATGCATTTCAGCAGTGACCACTCTAAAAAGAAAAGATTCTAGCTTTCTAAATAGCAAATACAAGTAATATGCTATATAAATAAATGCATGTATATCCATCTATACTGAAAGTCAATACATTGAAAGTCAACTGATTGAGCACAACTTGTCGATCAGCAGCCTATGGGGAAAAAAAAGAAAAGAAAGCTGTTTCTCCTGCACCTCCCACACCCCCTGCTAATTATATGTGCCAGCTCGACACCCAACCTTCAACGAAGGCACACCCATTCACGCATGTTTTTCAGAATGCAACTTGACCATGGGGAGGACATGCAGACTCCACACAGAAGGCACTCCCCGCACTCCAGCTGAGAATTGAACAGGGTCATGTAGTCAGTAAAGATTTGAAGGTTTAGGTGTGGAAATAATTCTCCTCTTATAGCTATAGACTATATAATAATTACTTTTGGCCAAATAAAAAATGAAACCCAGTTCTTGTCATGACTGCGCAAACATTAATAGGATAAACTATTATAAGAGAAATCAAAATAATGTATTATACTTTGATGAATGTTATGCTTGCAGACTTTTTAAATGGAGATATTATTAGTGCATTAAAATGTGTAGTATGCTACTGAAAAAACAATGGTGGATAACATATCAGAGATGAGATGTAGCACTTAAGGTGAAAGTGTCATGAGACTTTAAATCAGAAATAACTTAATTTTATTTAAAAGGTCTAAAATTAAATTCATGTAGCAGAGCGAAGCCTACAAATATGCTTATGCTTTCTTGCAGCCATTCCTTATTTTAGTATGATCTGAAATAATGATTCTGCTGATGACATGTTGTTTTAACAGAGTCCCTGGTTGTAAATCAGTAATACAAATGTATAGACACAGAAAAATGGATATATTAATTAAGAAAATAAAATATTCATTTCAAGTTGTTCAGTGAACATAATGTTTGAAATTAGCTCAGTGTGATGGTTTAGTCCATGGCAGTGGAATAGCATTCAGAATAAATACTTTTGTCATTTGCTTTTAGCTTTATTAATTTGCAGTTTTTATTTAATTACAATGATTCTTGTTTTGATGTTAATCGAGTATAAAAATGAAGTAATATAGTTTTAGGTATTGCTGCGAGCGGGAAATGTAGTTGTTAGTTGGACTTGATCAGGTAAGAGTGTGTGGATTATCACTGCGAGTATTACACTTTGTGTGTTTGTGTGTGTGTTGCTAGGCACAGGTGTTCACTGAACTGTTAACCTTCTATTAATAACAGAACTCACAGACACTCTTAAGTACTACAGAAATTAATTAGATGTATTAGACTGAGTAAGAGTTGTGATGTGCTGAGAGATGCTATGGTCATTACTAGAATGTTCAAGCCTTTGGCATAGAGGATCTAGTCAGTCAAGATTTAAGTCACCAAACGATATCAAGTTATATTTGTGGTTCTATGGGCTAAGGGGATCTAAGAGCTAGTTAAAGTTGGTTATGGTAGAGGATGTAGGCTAGTATGTTCATGTGGGTATTGGCTGAGGTAGCTATTATGTCTATAACCATTAGATGACTAGGAATGTCTAAGGAGGAATCGGCTAAGGTGTGCACATCAGGATTCTTTTTTTATTAAAAGCATTGCATTTGGTCCTGTCAATTACATCTATCCTCAGAATGTACTGGGTTAAGGAATGCTGATGACAGATGCTATCCTGTGGTCAGATTTCAACTAGGAAAAATATACCTGGATTATAGTGAGCAACCCAAGCTTCAGTATCCAAATTATTCAGAATATTCTAGCAGTTAGCATGCTTGTTGGAAATGCCTTAGTGAAGTGGATTATGAATAGTATTGAACAAGACAGCATGAGCCAGACCACGGTTTGCTTCAATATCTCCATTTCTTTGTAAATGTGTAAGAGGAAAAGAAGAGTTGGGCTAGTTTTTAAAATAAGTGGATAGTTTTTAGATCATTTTAGGTAATGTAATTAAAACAGGAAGCCATTTACTTTTTATGTTGTGGGAAGGGGGAATCCAAAGGGTGGATTGTCTGTTACTGCAGATTTATTTTTGGAAGAAGCAAGTAAGTATTAGAGCATGGATACAAATACTGACAGTAAGAGTAATGACAGCATTGGTGGGGAAATGTTGTGTTAAGTAGCCAAAGAATTTAAAGGCTGAGGGGATATGAGTGTAGTGGAACCTCTGATGATGGACTGGGATATCAGGCATATGCCTTCTCTACACCTTTTTTCTCTACTTTTTTTTCTGTTAGTACTTAAGAGTGTCTTCTCTGTGAGTTCTGTTATAGTCCAGGCATGATGTCAAGAAGCCATGCCATCTTACCATTGTTGTCCCCATTACAGTGGCATCAGGATGAATCCTGTCTTGACAAAACAAGTGTGACATATTTTATTTATTTATTTTATTTTACATTTGATAACCAGGAAAGTCCGTCTGGACTGGCAGTCCTTTTTCAGCGGAGGCCCGGGGAGAAAACCCTGTGTATCACTCCTGAGTGATGTAAGAATAATTACCTCAGCAGATGACAGATTTTGAAAAAGTTGCCTAGTTTTTTAATGAGACTGGAAAATGTATGTACCATTCTTTGCAAATGTTCCATAACTTGTCTGCTGTTTTAAGTGTAGTGGGTAATGTAGACAGAGTTTGCACTGTTCAGTTTTTAAACCTTGAATGGTACATTGGAATCAAAAGTAGTTTCCCTTCTGTGGCAGTGTACAAAGTTTCCTGTCTAGTAGAACACTTTAGTATTATAGCCTTAGAAAGGCAAAGTGCAAGGTGTCAATACATATAGCTATCCTGGAAAACTGGAAGCATTTTGTCTGGTTCATTATTTGGAACTGGTCATTTTCAGATATTTATACTGACTGGTAATGTGTTCAACTCATGGTGCTTGGGACACTTTTATAGATTAATTCTGATACATCTGGCATTGCTGTGTCCAGTTTTGTTTTGAACCCACCCGTTGCATATTTAGGTAAGCAGACTGTCAGTAATAGGACTTTACCAAATGATGCAGCACCTTCTAAAAGTTCCATTGGTACAGACTTTGTGATTTGACTTCATACCTGTGAACAGAGTTTAGTAGCAGCTCTAGCTGGAAGGGGAACAATTGAATGGTTCGTAACCAGCTGGTTTGTCTTGTTTTTTGGGAGTTGGGTAGGTGGTGAGTTATCTTCTGCAGTCTGCCCTGTACTGGAGACTTGAATAGCCTGGAGAGAGCATGGCAAGTTGGGTTTTTGGCAGAACCTAGGACTAGGGTATATACGGTATGGTAAATGGATCATTCCAGGTTTGTTTTTCTAATCATATCAACCAGCTGGTTAGTGATGGCTATAGAACAATAGTATAAAAATGCTTACAAAGTCTAGGAAATTGGAAATGAAGTCATTGTTTTTTGTTACATTAGACCCAAACTCGAGTATGGAATAACTATATGGAAACCATATAAGAAAATCGTGAGTGAACTGTAAAGACCCCAGCGAAAATATACCACGAGCATCAATGGAAGTGAAAATTTAAGTTACTGTGAAACTCTAAAATATCTTAACATGGTCTCAGATATTTAAGAGCTGATCTTATTCAGGTATATAGGGCATTTAGAGACTACCTCTGGGAATATTTAGGGTTATCAAAAAGTAGTAGCGAAACATCAGACAACCTATTTAGAAGATTCTATAGGAATGAAAAATGTACTAATTGCTTCTCTAAGAGAGGAACTGATGCATGGAAGAGATTACCATATTACATTAAAGCAAGTACTAGTTTAGATATTTTTAAGAACAGTCTGGAACTTATTATGAGAACTATTTTGGTATATTGGCAGGCTAGAATGGCATTATTGCCCACACTTGAAATATTTCTGTGTATGCAAAATCTAAAATGGGAGAACAAAGGCCCAGAAATCGGGGAAATATTATCACTTTTTTAAACTTAGAAAGATGTTGGGATAAGTGGATATGTGTTAGCATGCATTTTCACTGTTTAAGCGAAGCATTTTTTTTCCATGTTTAGGATTCTAAAGGCTGTGTTAGTGTACATATGGTCAGTCTGATGCCAACTCAAACTGTAGAGAGGGGGGTTATTTACATTTGACAACACATTAAAATCAGTGGCTTTCCAAGGAGTATTTGAATGTTGCAGCTGTTAAACCAACAATTTTATATATGTGTGTAGAAACAGTCTGTTTGGTTATCACAGAAGTGGCGGTCTGTCTGGGGATGGAAAGGCAGCATAGCTCTTGACGGTATCTCATTATGAGGAATGTTCTTCAGTTTGTGAGTGTTAGCTGTTGCCATGGTATACAATACTGAATCATGTTAAAACAGGAAAACTGTTAAATAAAATAACTTTTTTCTCATACTTATGCTATGAGCATCCTAGATGAGGCTGTTAGTAAATGTTTGCCTCTTGCTCCATATTGTCACATTATGTTCTATATTTTGGAGATGAGGGGTTGAGAGCTATGGGAGGCAGTCAGTGGAAGAAAGCAAATGGCAGACTTTAGTCTGTGTAGGACATATTGTTTAGCCCTAGTATCCTTTTAGTAAGGCTTCTTTGTGGGCATTCCAGTTGCATGTGTCTGGACAGATACAGGCCAAAGGGGGCATTATGCTCAATGACTGGCCTAAGGAGTGCTGAGTAAAGGAGGGCAGTGACATCCTAGATCTAGACGTAGCCCATTTCTTTAAGCTGTTTAATATAGAAGCACTTTCTTACATAAGTAGACATACTGGTCAAAATTTAGGTCACTGTCCAGATAAGTTCAGAAAACCCAAACAAGTCTATTCTTAAGGTCTTATTTGTTTTCCTGAGGTAGATGACTTCCAAAGGATACAATAATGCATTTACTGGCATTTCATTTTGGTCCATGATTGTGGCACCAGTTGTTTGGGACAAACCATCCAGTAGGATGGCTGTGTAATTTGGGGTTCAGTGACTGCTCCTAACTTGTAGTCATGTGCAAACTTAGTCATTCAGAGCCCTTTGGTATTGGCTTTTACTTCAGAAAAGTAGATGTTAAACAGGAGAGGCCCCAGCACAGAACCCTTGGGACTCCACCAGTAGCTCATCTCTTTCTGGAGGTAACTTTGTCAATTTTGCTTTCTTGCATCTCATCTGTGAGCCATGTGGCAATCCAGTAGGTGACCGTAGTTTATTTCTAGTTTATTTAGCTGTTCTACAATGCCTGAGTGGGGGATTGTGTCAAAAGCTTTAGCTAGGTCAAGGTATGCAATGTGTACCATTTTGCTTTCCTATGTTGCATTGGTGACCTTTGCAAAAAAGTACATTAGATTTGGTAAGCATGACCTGCCCTTGACAAATCCAAACTAAAATGGAAACAGTATTCGGAGGGTTGCTGTTTCCTAATAAGGCTTTCCATGGCTTTGCATATTAGGCTGGCCAGACAAAATAGATTTGTGTTACTGTCCTTTGGGAAATGCTACAGTACTTAAATTTGGTTTTATACATTGCATATAATTTAACTGACTGTTTTTTAGGAATTTTTTCATAAAATGTGTATTTCCTTAACTTGCAATGTTCTTTAACTAACTGAACTTCACTTGCACACACAAAATTATTTACATAAATTAACTTTGCTGGTTTCACATAAATCATTGTTTACTTAAATTACTTACATTTGCTATGGGTCTTGGGGTGATATCACCTTCACTGGGATTCTTTGCTATGTTATCATAATGCTTATGTCAGGTATGCCATATAAAAGAACTACTTCATATGGGCAACCAAACATATCCTCTAGGTATGTCTTGAAACAACTGGTAATGTTTGTTAATATGATGTGTGCTGGATAGGAGTTATGTACCTCCACTAACACAACCACACCAGGTTCACTGGATCATACGAGAATATTAGGCTAACTGTCATGAATGGTAATTATAAGGCTATCTAATAAGCTGAGATCAGAATCGAACCCAATACTTTGTGTCTGAGGTGAAAACCTTAACTGTTGTGCTCACTCGACCCACCACCCCCAATGTTTTGCAAATGACTGTATGTTGCTGTGTTTTCACACATGCTGATACAATATCTTAAGGTGATCCTTCCACATCCCCCTTCCCCAGTGTTTTGCTTTCCTGCCTCCCCACCTCACTTGTCGACTTTCTAGACTGTGCCCCCCCCCCCTTTGTAAAACCCTGGATCCGCCACTGCCATATGAATAGCAAGGATAAACTATTTGTCAGCTCTCAAGTTGACTTTAGACACTTCAACTTCCTCCATGGGATAAATCTGCTCTGTTTTTCATTTTAAAGACTGTCTTTTTTGTAGTTTAATTCATTCATTTTCTCTACAACCTCAAAGGATCCCTGCCATTTTACTAGGAAGTTATTTTCAGCAGAAGGAGCTAACACTAACAGTAACCTGTTTTAAACTTCCTCAGTCTGACATTCATATTATGTAGTCTGTTGGATCTCTTCTGTCCTTTGCATATGTTCCTTAACTATTTGCATAACAATTTTAATTCATCGTATAAATGTGTAAAGCATGGCATCACATTTTAAATTGGATTTTCTCTTCCTCCTCCTCCCACGTCTCCCTTACTATGTCCAGCAAGCCTCAGGGATGTCCCCCATATAGTAACTCAGACTGGGTAAATTCACCTCTCCTACAGCAAAAGGAAGGTAGTGAAGTAACTGATCACATTTCTCAACATCCTACTCTCTAGTCTTTTTGTTTCTGCATAGACTTTGCAGTTTTATTAAAACATTTCACTAACCAATTGGCCTAGGGTTAATACGCAGATGTTCTTGACTATTTTACATTAAAACACTGGTAAAGCTGATGGATTATCCTGAAAGTAAACTATGTCCCCTCCGCTAGTTCATGAGTATTTCTTTGAGGTACCTACATTGGAGAAAAGGTCTTTGGCTATTGATTTACTGTTGGTTTTTTGCAGGGCTACTGCTTCAATAAGCATAGGGAATAACCTATAGGATGCATTGGTAGCCATTATTAGGCTTTACTAACAGACCTATGAGATCCATGGCTATCTTACTTACTTGGGACTTCATTAATGGACACAGTTATCAGTGAACTTCTGAACCTAGGCTTTGATTACATAATTTCATATTCTGGGTAAATTTGGACAGAAATTCTGAGTGTCTTTTTACACCAGCCCAATAAAATAAAATTCTAGCTTTGGTTTTGCCCACCCCTATGTTTCCTCCCAGAACATGCCTATATTCCACTTTGATCATAAACATTGTAAAATATTTTGGAATTAACAGTTGGTGTAGTACCTGTTTGTTATTCTTTACCCCATATAGTGAGTCGTTCCTCAAATCAGCATATAGATATAGGATTTGGTCTATGTACTTTTGTATTCTGGCTATATTTCCTCTGACATTGCCATGCTCCCATTACACTGTCTTAAAACACTCATTGCTTATCAAGACACATAAACGAAGCAGAGGATATTACTGCTACTGATTTTACTATTTTCAGTTTTTTACATCAATAATATCTGTCTCTTTAACTGCATGCTTCTGATGGTCCTGCTTTTGAATATCCCTTTAAGGCACTATTCTGGCTCCCTTTCGTGCTTTATTGTGCATATTACTATGAGTCTCTTCCTGTCAGTCTTGATGCACACATCTTTCGTTACTTTAATGATTGGACAAAATTTGGTATTATGCAGTACGGGTTCTTCACATTCAGTTTCTACACAGAGTCATAGATTTTTACTAGGCTAGTGACCCAGGGGGCCTTTCTAAGTCTAGCCAAGTTTTCCAGAAAGAATAATGATGTCCTGCATCCAATTAGGACATTGAATACCAGGCATTTATAAGCTACATCTGTCCGTAAGGGACATGGGTACCAGGCCCTGTGTAAATTTCCTATTCCCCATCCACTGGTCTAGGGTGCACTTAAACTGGGTAATAGATGAACCGAGCTCCACATGGATAAGAAGCTTGTTCCATAGGAGGGGCAGTCTCTGAGACAGTTATCTGTCTCTCTAGCATGTTCTGTTTAAGTCACAGACAAAATTCAGGTCCTTAGACATTGTATTTCTGGTACTGTTTAATTTACGAATATGCGGGAGATAAGTGTGTGGTTTAAGGATGCCTTGTAAATCAATCATAGATCAACCCTCAGCAATCTATAGGAGGCTGAGTAGAGGGGGAATGGCTTTAAGGTGCTCTGCATAAGGCAGAGCATTGACACATTGACTTCTTTCACTAACTTAACAATTGGAGTTTTCTGATAAGACACAGTAACACATTTCTAATAACATACAGGTTCTCCTTTTCTTTCCAGTCAAAGCTAGATTTTAATTATTCCTGACATTTCCACGTCTAATCCTTTTTCTGTATTAGGAGAGTGTATTTCTGACAGTGTGGGTTATGGCATTTCTTAGGTATATCAGCAGGTAGGTTCCTGATATTTAAAATATTTTTTGGTCAATATTCCACAAGAGTTTATTTTTCTGTTTACAAAACTTCCACTCCTCAAGATGCAAATATCTCTGTCAATTTGGACTGCATACCTTGCTTTTAACAGCACCTCACAGGTGATTCACATTAAGGTATCCTATTATGGATACTTCACTATCGTACTACGTGGTGAATACACACTTCCAACTTATACTATATAATATATGATGAATGTATCATAAATCAGGAGGGTCTGTCCATAGGATTGTAAAACTACATCAGAGTTTTGGTATTAAGATTAACTTATAGATTGTTTAGGTGAGAAGGATTTATCTGATGATGTAGTATGTAGTATTAGATAATGCAGACAGGAATCAGGAGAAATTTATTTGGCCAACCAAGGGAGAAGAAAAAGGTCTGGGTTTTGATGTGTTGGAGTTGTAGAAGGTAGAGTAAAGGGTGAGACAGAATGAAGATAAATATAATATAGAAAAGAAAGAGAGAGAGAGTGCAAGAACGGAAAGAATGAAACGAAAAGAAAGAGGGGAAAAGACCATAACAGGAATATGGATCAACATCACACTCAAGCAAATCTGCAGTCTGCGTCTACCACTCCACCCATACAGTATAAGAAGGAATCAGTACTGCAAACTAAACAAGGATGTACATTTTGAGCCTGAAGAGCAGGGACAGTCCACCCAGGCATTCTACTTGCATGTTTTATGAGAGTGAAGCTATTACATTAGCAGTATTTCTTAGTAGTTCTCAGCTTGCTAATAAAACTGACTGTTGTAGCCTTGTGTCCCCCCCCCCCGCTAGTGCAGTAATCCTAACTGTCCAATAGACAGTATACATTTAATTCACATCCCTGTGACTAAATTAACCATCAAGCAGCCCTCTCAGTGCTTTCTGCCTTAGTTTATATCACTTGGAGGCCCACCTGTTTATTTGCATCTCTGTACATTCCCCTTCATTGCTAATGTATCTCCCTACTCTAATCTGTGCACAAACTGGTTACTAATCAGCAAGTCAATGTGAAGACACACTCCCAACCTCAATAAACTTTGCTGTCTCTTCTCTCCTTCACTTTACAGGTAGTTTGAATTATTACTTACCCCCTCTGAGGCCTTCACTGATTTCCACTGATTGCCTCTCTGGTTTCTTTGAATTCCACCTGGTTTACACCCCTTGTGCTATCTCCCTCCCCCAATACAAAGTCTATATTAGAATCCTGCTGAGCATGGAGCCATCTTTAAATTTCTAGTCTCCCACCAGGACACAAGTGCTTTTCAGCAATTACATTCTGCTTGCCAGTAAGCCATTAGACCTCAGGAATTTGTTTTAAAAGTGTTCAGATTTGTAAAGTAATACTTACTTTTTTCTCTTGTCTTGGTTGGCTCTGCCCCGCTCCATTTGCCCTCACTAACGCTCGGGCTCTCTCCGCTCCCCTGCCCTGCCCCCTATTCCCTACTACCCCCATTACCTCTACATTTATAGTAATCACAGCCAGACCCACAGCTTATCCTCACATCACCTCCACCAATCACAGCTCCTCAAGTCATATCACATTATACCACACCAACTTGCTCCACACAAAATACTCCCAATTACTCTCATTCCCACTAGGCATTTTTACATCACCCACACTACTTCCCCATCCACATATAGTGCAACCCTATAATTCCTATTCAGACCCCCCCACCTAGAAACAACTTAAACTTTATAACCATGTCTATCACACAACTAAGTCTAGTCTGTCTTCTCTTAATTCTTTACAACACCACAAGTTATCACTCTAGCAATATCCCTAAACTTAGTAGCACAACACTGCATTATGCACTCTCGTATACAGACACCACACATTATAATAATATCTGCCCTCAGTTATTCAAGAACTACATAACGGACCAATTCAGATCTAAACACATATGCTCTCATTCCTACTCCAAAAAAACACAATACTTTCTCACACTTCTCACCAAACTCCAGCATCTGTATAACCATTTTAACTCCAGGCTCACCATAAGTGGGTTATCCACCCCAACCCAGGCCCAAATCCATCCAGTCCAACACAATCTGCTCCAACACAAATGTCAGAACATAACACCCCCACTTTCTTCTTCCCTGGGCAAATCAACAACAGCAGCAAAACCAACTATATTTTAATGCTAAATATTAATATTAGAAGTATCAAAAATAAAATACCTGAACTCCAGGCCCCAATAGCACACTACTCCCCAGACAAAGTTGCTTTGACAGAAACCTGGCTAAATAAAAACATAGCTAACTCAGAAGTTCTCTCTACCGGTTACAATATCATTAAATAAGACAGACCACTTCGTAAAGGGGGTGGAACTGCCTTACTGTACAAGTCCAACTTAACTGTCCGTCAATTACCAAACTCCTACCCCTCCCCTAATAATTGGGACATACTTATCTCACAACTTCAACTTCACCCTAAAAAGGTCATCACCACAATTGTGATCTATATTCTACCTGATAATTCACCTGCTAGCCTTGAAGACTTCTTATCCTGGTGTTCTTCCACATACTCACAAGAAACCCTTATTCTGAGGGACTTCAACCTAGATTGGTTCACCTGTATATCAGAACCACCAAGTAATCTAATAAATCTCCATAGCTACCAGCATCTAGTCCAAATTCAAACTAGATGTGATAAAAAATCTAAAATGGAATCCATCCTTGACTGGGTCCTAACTAACAACCCCACATTGTACCCTCACACAGGCAGTCTCCCAGACACCTTAAGTGACCACAACATAATATAATTTATATGTAGTAGAACAAGCATATGCAAAACCACTAACTATGTATCCACTAGAAACACAAAAAAAGTTCTCTCCTGAGGTCCTCAACACTTTACTCTGTAACTGTGACTGGATCCCCCTAAAAGCCCTCCCACTTGACCAGGCTGTAGCATATTTCAACAAAACATTTCTACAACACCTAGACACTGTCGCTCCATTGTGCAAAATCAAGGTTAGAACCTCTACAAACCCCTGTCTCAGTACAGAAACCAAACAAATCCTCAAGTCCAGAGACACTGCCTGGCTTTACTGTCAAACAAAACAAAGAAACACAAAGCCTAACTAAGTACCAAGAACTGCGCAACCGTGCAAAATAATGCATTAGGCTGGACAAAAAAATCTTACTTCACAACATTACAAACTAAATACCAATACAACCCGCAAAAATATTGGAAAAATGTAAACCAGCTACTAAAATCCACCCAAAAGGCTACCCCCAAACCAACCACCCCTGACACTAAAGTTCCCATCGAAACACAATTTAACTCCCACTTTGTGAACTCAGTTCTATCCTTAGTATCACAGGACAGTTCCTTCCTCACTATCCCCCCAACACAAATAACACTAATACAAGCTTTACCCTCAAAACAGTTTCCACCACTTCAATCAAAAGCATGCTCTCCAAACTAAAAACATTATCAACAGCATCCAACCTACTCCCCAGCTATTTCTTGAAACTCACAGCAGATGCTATTGCTATCCCAGTCTCCACTCTCATAAACAGATCAGTTGTTGAAAACTATGTGCCCAAACTCTGGAAAATATCCTATGTTACACCCATACATAAAGGCGGGACCTCCACTGAACTTAATAACTACAGACCCATTGCTTTACTCTCCCCCTGGCCAAAATCCTATAAAAATGCATCCATACCCAGATGCTAAAATATCTCCTAGACAGCAACATCCTGTCACCTACTCAGCATGGTTTCAGACCTGCCCATAGTACCACTACAGCCCTCCTCTGCTTCACAGACACAGTAAACCATCTCAAAAATGAAGGCCTACAAGTGTCACCTCTTTTTTTTTTGGATATGTCCAAAGCATTTGACACAGTCTCACACCAAATCCTGCTAAACAAACTAAACCAATGTCATCTATCAAATTCCACTCTTACCTGGTTCCAAAGCTACTTAACTGACAGGTACCAAGCTGTGAAATGGGAAAATTCTGTCTCTCTCCCCTCAGCTTCCCATAACTATAGGAGTCCCACAGGGTTCTGTCTTAGGACCACTACTATTCACAGTCTTCACAAATGACCTCCATACCTCCACACAGCATGCATCTATAATTCAGTATGCAGATGACACTACCTTAATCTGTGCTGCACAAAACATTCCCACCCTCCTGCAAACAACTCAACTAGCATTCTCTGACATTGAAAACTACCTTACCAAAGCCCAACTTATCCTCAATCTAAAGAAAACTCAGCTTATGATTATAACCAGTTCTAATAAAAACACTAGCAGTCAATTCACTATCTACTCCACAAATGCTACTCCAATTGCTCCAGTGGCACAGGCTAAGCTATTGGGAATAACCATAGACTCCCACCTAAAATTTGATAGTCATCTCAACTTAACTATTAAAAAAGTACATGTCAAACTGGGGTCACTCTACCGTATCAAACCATTTCTTACCAACAACAGAAGATCAGCCATTGCTTGCTCCCAACTTCTATCCACCCTACTGTATGCATCTCCCATTCTGACTAATCTCAACAAAACTGAACTAAGCAAAATGGAAGCCTGCTATAACAGAATTGCCTGCTTTGCTGCAAATTGCTCATATAGAACTCATCACTGTATTGCTTTGAGACAGCTCCACTGGCTTGAACTGTCCACCCTCCTAACCTACAATCAGCTCTGCCTCTGTCATTCTATCTATTACCTCCCCAATAAGTGTCCTGCTCTCAAAAACCTAGTACAACACCACTCAGTCAAAAGGCATCTTAGATCATCAAGCAAACTACTACTAGAAGTCACCAACAGCTACAATAGCTTTGGAGATGCACTATATAGTAGTTCAGTGGCTAAAAAAATGGAACTCTGTCCCTACTAGCATTCAAAACACATCATCCAAAGCCTCCTTTAAAGACTTCATCAGGCAACATCTCAAGCAAAGTTGACAGTGCCATGATTGCTCCCCAGGCTAGTGAAAGCAGATAACCTATACATACAAAATCTAGAGCACTTGATAATAGTTTTCAATCTTACTCACAAACACTGGCTAATCTACAATGTATGTACTGTACCTGTGTACTATGTATGTATTCTACCTATGTTCCATATTTCAGCTGTACACCACAAATCTATTAATTACCTTTATTTTTAAAATTAATATTTTTTTTGTTTGTTCTCTCCACTGTAACTGTTTATGTGCCACATACCACTGTAAAAACATGTCTCTTGTAATTTGTGTTTATATTGATCATGTCTAAATAACTGAATGTGTCTGTAATATTTCTTTGTGGAGCTTTTCTTCCTGGGTCTCTGCTGAAAAAGGGCCTTTTCGCCTCAGACAGACACCCCCGGTTAACAAATGTAAAATAAAATAAATAAATAAAATAAATAAATAAACATGGAGTAGAAAAGTCTTGTATTTGAGATAGCCAGGGTGGCAGGGTGTAAGGAAACAATGAAATCACCAGTTTATCTGAATTAAAAATGAAACTGGAAAGAAAAAAATAGTTCTACTCCTTCCAGCACTTTACCTTTAGGACAGTCTGAATATGACTGTCCTGCTATTCACTTCCTTCCATAAATACATTTTGTTCCACTGGCAGTTGCTCAGATAGCAATATATTTCTAAAATGTTTATTTTTGTATGCTTCTCTGCTTCTTTCTGTCTCTCCAGAATTTTCTTCTTAAGTATGGGAAAAGTTTTATAGTCCATCTTTCTTCTGTTCTTCCTGACTTTTGATGGCTGACTTTTCTCCTGCTTATCCATCAACTTCCATCACATCTCCCTGCTGTGTAAACTGTCCATACTTTTCTGGCTCTGTTGCAAATACCTCTAGCTCCAAGAATGGCTTGGAAAAAGGAGTTTAAATGCATCTAGGTACATTAACTTGAACTACAAGTCCAGTTTCCTGCACAATGTAAAGTAAAGAGTAAATGTCCCATTTTCAGTCTAGTCCCCAGTGAATAATCACTCTCTGTTTTTCTCTCAGCAATGTTTTCCTTTCCTCATTAGTAAAGTCATCAGTTACTGTTTAAGCTGGAACATCTGCACCTTTATAATTATAGTTGGAGGACTCAGAAACCATTCTCAGTGCCATGTATATTCGATGTACTTTAGTAAGATAGCTACTTTGGGTAATCCAGTTCGCCTACTTAGTTGCCCAATCATGTAGTTTTTATAGTCTCTGCCCTCCACTCCTTCTGGGATGTTTATCATTCTTTTATTCTTCCTTTTTCTTTCCTCCATTTCCTCTTTCTTCTTGACTTGTTTCTAGCTCAGCTGGCCCTGTTGCAGTCTCCTCTTCTTCCTTCTTTAGCAATTCCATCTTGTCCAAGTGGTTGGTAGAGCTGCCTCAATCTCTTATAGTCTCTTGTCATTTTTTATGTAGTCCATCAGTGATTCTGTTTTCTCATTTAACTCAGTAATCTCACTGACTCTCCCATGGACCAGTGCAACCTTTTTCCCACTGACATGGCTTCTTTTCCTCTTGCTTTTGTTCCTTCCCTCATCTCTCTTTTCTTTCTCTTAGGCATTTCCATTCATATTTTTTAACAGCAGCTATCTTTTTTGTCATTAGCAGAGGGGGTGGGGGTGGGGGAGTGCACACTTGCTGCCAACTAATCTCAACTATACCAGAAGATGATTAAAAGTATTTTATCCCTGGTTGTGTTATTTTTATTATTATTTTTAATTTTCAGCACAGATATTAGCTTGTGTCTGCATTTGAGTCATTAATTTATTATTAAATGTATGTTTTATCATCTTTTATTTTGTTTTGTTTTTGTTAGTAGTTATTTACTTACTTGTTGAGTCTGCCTGTTTGTAATGACTTTTTATTAAAGTAAACTGTCATTTGTGTATTTTTGATTGGCAGCATTATTTTGTGAATAATGAATGGTTTCAGTGAGCCAGTATGTTATTTACTGTTAGCTAGTAGCATCTGTCGAGAACATTGAAAATATTATTTTTGAGAAAGACATGAAAGAATTAGTCAATATGGCCATAACACTTAGTGCATAACTCTCTTAGTTGAAATACTAAAAGTGTTCAAAAAGGCTTTAATCAGTTCAGAGAAAACCACAAAGACAAGTTATAAAATTATTGATTGAATAGTGACAGTGTGTGCTTTATCTGTATGTCTGGGCCTCAGCTGGAAGCACATCATAAGGAAATACGTAGTCTAGTCAGTGGATGAGCCTTGGGTGCATAGTGTCATAGATAATAGTTGCAATACTGATATAAATATTAGAATAATCCTAACTTGGTTGAGTATTGCCATGTGACAGTGATGCTATGTACTTAATTGTGATGCATGTTGTATGTACTAACACTGTATTTCTGTCCTTTCTTTTAAGGGCTGTTTAGATGTTTACTCTTGTTATAATGCAAGATGTTATATGGTGTCAGAAGAAAAGGCACCAAACATGATTTCTGCAGTATTTGGGTCCTCCTGTCTTCTTAACATTTAAATTAGACTTCAGTTATGTGTTCTGAGGAGATTCCTGTGATTTCTGGGTTCTATCCCCAACAGAACTGTTATTCAAGGCTTTTGTACAGTATATGCCCTGACAATGTTCTGCTTGTAGAAAGTAGAAAATAGTAATTTTGTTCATTTTGATCATTTACGTCAGTTTGAAATGTTATGCCTTTGGATGCCTGCCTTATCAAGGAAATCATCATTGTCATCCTCATTATTTTGTTCAAATGACTATAATTAATCTAATATTGTTCTACCTGCATGCCAATTTGTCTGAGAAGTGGAGACTACACATTCAAAAATTTGATCTGTATCTTGCTTCAATGTAATAGCTGATAAACTTGAACAAATTTGGTATGGTACTTTCCTACATGCTACAGCAGAAGAAGATATAAAGTAATTCCTCATTTTGATCTTAGAGAAAAGGAAAAAGATATGTTCTAGTTTCATGCATATTGTGAGCCAAAGAAAATAATTTCTTAGACCCTTAATTGTTGATGCTTATGTAGCTGAGTTTATGAACAAAGCTAAAGACTATGAATGTGGTGGTTTACATGACTTTCTAATAAGATACAGAAGTAAATTGTTTATGGCATTTTCAGTGACCAAGTGGGAGGTCAGTTATGGAGAAAATCTGAGCTGAAGATGCAAAAAGCACTAGTTATGTGCAAAGTGAGTGAATTAACTAATTTACAAATATAAGAGCCAGATAAAGTGAAAATACTAATTTTGTTCTTAAAATGAAAATTCAAGCAGATAAGTACAGTATAATTGAAATTATTCTACAGATAAATCCATGACGATACCTAAACACAAACACAGGGAAAGCAAGTTAAAGTATGAGGGCTGAATAGTTTATGTACTGGCTTTTCTTTTGTGTTCTACCTGGTTCCTGTCTTTTGTCACATTTTTAAAAGATTGAACATTTATTGGTTGAATGTTTGGAACATCAAACTAGCTTTTATGCTGATAATTGTGAGGAATGGAAGTTTGCTGTTTCTCCAGTATAACTTAGTCTTGGATATATATATATATATATATATATATATATAGAGAGAGAGAGAGAGAGAGAGAGTTAGTTGCAGGGCACAAGGGGGCTTGCCCTTTTTATCTTTGTTTTTTGGTTTGGTTTGATGTATTCAAGTTTGATGTTTTGCATTTTGAACTTTTGTGCAGTGCATTCACTGTATAGCATAGAGCCATTCTACCTGTGGTTGCAGACATGAGAAAAAGCACTATAAAGTTTTTTTTTTTTACAGAAATGTGGACTATATGGTGCTTTTGTTCATTATGCTGGCATGTGTACAAACAGAAGTAATGTAAATACAAATGGTTTACATGCTGGTATGTTGGGTTCTTATTTTGGTAGTGAGGTTAAGTGGTAAACCACAATACAGATAGAAGAATTAGATGAGACACCAAGTTGCAGCTCAGAAGCAGTTTAATTAAACAAACAGGTTTAACAAAATAAAATAAGTCACTTACAAAAGACATTTTACAAATTATATGAGGGAACCTCATTCATCTACATATAACTGTATCTTCTAAGCTGTGGCAGCCTCTGCATTAAGCAATCAGTTAATAATTAAATCAAATCAGACCAAGTTAAAGCTGGCAACTTAAACCCTGGTGCATTAATTCCAGCACCGGTTATCAAACTTGAGTTCTGACAGTAAGTAAATCAGGCAGGTCAGTTAAGTCACATCTGCTGACACATAATGACAGTTTGAGCTGTACTTTCTGGAGTCTTGCAACTATTGATCTGATACTTCTGGAAATCTTATGACATAAAATAGCATATAGTTCCCTGAGTTGTCTAAAACAGTTACAAAGAACATAATTTTATTTTTTAAGTTGATTGTTACACACTAGTTCCCCCATTATGTTAGACAGTGTCTAAAAGATATCCTTGCGAAGCATCGTTACTTCTCCTTTTTAGGCACATAATTATTGGGAACAAAAGGTCACAAGCTGCAACTGCTGGTAGAATATATTTGTCTCATATATTTTACAGCTTGAATATAAACCTTTATTAATTAATACAGGATTATATTATTAAAAACATGCTGACTAATATCATAATAGGCTAACAAGCATAGTATTATCTAATTAATGCAGATGTATACTGTAATGTCTTTGCTACTCACTTTACTGTGTAATGCTAACTATGAGGGGACCAAACTGAACTAATAAAATGAGACGGAATGCATGGTCCCAGTATATATGACTCCCACACACAATTCGTTTAACCCATGCTGGGCATGAAGCCAAAGAAACTGTATGTTTTGAAGCAATAACTGATACCTTATAAACATATTACAATGCAAGCAACAAGACAAAAAGTCAAGTCAAGTCAAATTTTATTTATATAGCACTTTACAGACATAAAAATGCCACCAAAGTGCTTCACAAAATACAATAAATACAGCATTAAACATAAACAATCATCCCACACTATTAAAAGCTAACTCATAAAAGTAGGTTTTTAGCTTTGATTTAAAAACTGCCACAGAGGAGGACTGCCTAATATAAAGCGGAAACTCATTCCAAAGCTTTGGAGCTGCAACTGAGAAGGCTCTATCTCCTCGCATCTTTAATCGTGTCCTTGGAACTACAAGCAGGGACAAATCTTCTGAATGAAGTGCCCTAGTAGGAACATAAGGATGCAACATCTCTGCCAAATATTTTGGGGTTAAACCATTCAGAGCCTTATAAACCAATAACAAAATTTTAAAATAAATCCTATAAAAAACAGGTAACCAATGTAAAGCTGCCAATATAGGCATAACATGATCAAATTTACGCTTGCCTTCCAAAAATCTCCCTGCAGCATTTTGAACAAGCTGTAATCGAAGTAAAACACCATGACTCACTCCAAATAAAATGGAATTACAATAGTCTAGATGTGAAGTTATAAATGCATGCAACACAATTTCAAGATCATGTCTAGTCAGAAATGGCTTTACTTTAGCCAAATGTCTTAAATGATAAAAAGAAGATGCCACAACCCATTTACATGATCCCTAAAACATAAATCTGTATCTATCTTCACTCCTAAATTAACAACAATATCCTTTAAATAAGGAGTCAATTCACCACAATCCACCATAGAGGAATCAGTGTAACAGCTTGGACCAAAGAGCACTACTTCTGTCTTCCCTTCATTAAGACTTAAGAAATTTTCCATCATCCATGTTTTAACCTCACACAAACAATCTAAAACCTTCAATATTGATCGATAACTAGCCTCATCCAAAGGCAGATAAAGTTGGCAATCATCAGCATATAGATGAAAATCAATATCATACTTCTGCAATATATCCCCCAAAGGCATGATATATATACAAAACAATAAGGGCCCCAAAATTGAACCCTGTGGAACTCCCCAAGGAAGATGCAAAAAATCAGAAAAATAACCACTCATTTGAACACACACCATTCTATCAGAAAGATAAGACTGAAACCAGCTTAACGCCGGACCAGTAATTCCCACGTAATACTCAAGACGATGTAATAACACCTCATGATCTACTGTATCAAAAGCAGCTGTCAGATCCAATAGAACTAACAACACAGATTTTCCACTATCAGTTGCAAGAAAAATATCGTTTAAGACCTTCAATAAAGCTGTCTCAGTACTGTGTAATGGCTTAAAACCAGATTGAAAGTTTTCCAAAAGATTACTTTTACTTAGAAAATCCAATAGCTGACGATAAACACACCTCTCCAACACCTTACTCAAAAAAGGTAACTTGGAAATTGGCCTATAATTAGATGGCACAGATGCATCTAAACCAGATTTCTTCAGTAGTGGATGAATAACCACCTTTTTAAAATCATTCGGCACAACACCAGAAACTAAACTGGTGTTAATTATTTCCAATATAACTGGAGCCACTCTTAAAGATACATCCTTACATACAAAAGAGGGTAAAATATCATAAGGAGAACCACTAGGCTTAGCCTCAGCTATTAATTTAATCACATCTGACATCACTATTGGCTGAAACACACATAATTTCTCAGAAACAGAAATCAAAGGACTCTGTAGAGAAACTCCAGGCACAACCATTCTTAACTTAGCAACCTTATCCATAAAAAACTTAAGAAATTCATTACACATTGTAGTAGAGGCCTGTACAGAAAAATGATCCTGTACATTTAAAACAGAATCAATCACACTATACAAAACCCAAGGGTTATGAGAGTTTTCAGAAACAATATTGGAATAATATACATTTTTTGCAGACTTTACAGCATCCTGATAATCCTTCCAACTCTCCCTCAATGCAATTAAAGATACATTAAGCTTATTTTTCTTCCACTGCCTTTCATATCT
The DNA here is from genome assembly GCF_019279795.1 of Protopterus annectens. NCBI lineage: Eukaryota > Metazoa > Chordata > Ceratodontiformes > Protopteridae > Protopterus > Protopterus annectens. The sequence continues at coordinate 265,894,093 of NC_056737.1, forward strand.
TCTACACTCTCTCCTAGCAGCTCGAGTAACATCTGTTGACCATCGATTCTTTAATGAACTTTCCTTTTTTAAACGCAATGGTGTGATAGTATCTAAAATATACTTACATATCTCATTAAAACAGCTTAATAATTCATCTAATGAAGACCATTCTAAGAAATGAGTCAAGGCCTCATTAAATAATAATGAAAACTTCTCAAAAGTATCTTGATTAAAAAAACGACTAAACCTAACTGGTACAATATGCTTATCTATGCTAGAATGAAAAGTTATATAAAATAAAATAGGTTTATGATCAGAAAAAACAGCATCTTGAATACACAAATTTTTACAGCAAGCCCAGAAAATAGTACCAAATCCAACGTGTGACCACATACATGAGAGGCCCCACTAACACACTGATTCAAATTAAAACATTTATCAAATCATAAAAATCTGAAACAAAAGGTTTTTCCGGACAGCAAACATGAATATTATAGTCCCCAAGTAACATAATTTGATCATATCTTAAAGCATACTCAGCTAAAAATTCAGAAAACTCAGATATAAAATCCTTATTATATCTCGGGGGTCTATAAACCACTGCACAAAGAAGTGGACTTAAATGTCCCAATTCAAATAAACATAGCTCGAAACTGCTATATTTAGTCACAGAATAAAGTTGTTTAATCTGCAACTTAGTCTTACAAATAACAGCTAATCCTCCACCACGTCTTGAAGTTCTTGGCACACCGATAAACACACAGTCAGCTGGTACTAATTCATTAACAGCACTCCATTCACCTGATGAAATCCAAGACTCTGTTATACAAAGTATATCCAGAGTATGTGTCACAAAAAACTCTTTTAAAATAAATGTTTTATTTGCCACTGACCTGGCATTAATCAAACCCCACTTTAACGTTGACATAACTCCTGAATTAGGCAGAGCTTCAATTTTAACAACTGGTCGAAGGTTCCTCAGATTTACCCCTCTCAAACAGCACTGCTGAAATCATACAGAGGCAACACACTCCCCCTCAGCAAAACCAGCGACAGGAATACTCCATGATCCCATAGAATCCCACAACCTCCAAGAGACTAGGGACCCAGCAGAAAGCCTTCGTTTAGCTCCCAAAACATCAGCATCATAAATGGAAGCCACCAAGGTCTTCAATTCAATTTTTAACTTTACTAGCCGTCCTCCACGACAGCCCCACTTCCTACGCTTCCTCCTCAGATTCCTTCCAAGAGAAAGCAACGGCGGTGCTGCTAAACAGCACTCCGCCAAACAATCCACACAGGAAGGAAGCACATTCCGATAATCGCTCCTCACAAATAGCAGCAATCCAGCCGAAAAGCCAATATCCAACAGTGACGGACGATCATAAACAATTACAGAATCAAAATTCTGTAATGCACACACAGAAAACGACAAACATGCAAGAATCACAAACGCTAACAGATGGCAAGCCAAACAAACTGGCGCCATCTTGTAAAAATGCAGCAAAAATTTAAAAAGTTACAAGTAGTGAACAATGGACTAACACTAACATTATTTTATCAATTGGAGATGGTTATTTTCTGAATCTCATAAGCAAACTTGATAACCATGAGGGAACTGAACCGATAAAATGGGGCAGGATGCATGGGCCCAATATAGCTGGGGAAGATTATGAAAATATTTAAGCCAGAAATGTTTGTGAGTGTACATAAAATACAGAAAGTACTTTGGTGTGAATGTTGGTAATAGGAATAATAACCTCTGTTGTTCAGAAAAGTTAAAAAAACACAAGGCAAAAATATTATTGTTATGTTGTTACTTAATGCAACTGTATTTCAGAAGTTGTTTTCATAACCATCAAGTTGTCTAGGTCACTGTTTAATTTTGCATGAACTCTGCTGGCTTGTTCAGGTCATAAACTGGAACGTCTAGTGTAGATTATGCTGCTGTATGAATACAAGCATAGGAAATGCACAATTTGATTTCATATTGTTTGTTTATTCTGCTGCTAATTAATACAGTACTCTTGGTAGTATTGCCTATGAAACATTTTGTATGATCAAGATAAATTATAATTTCTAGTCCGAGATGACTGATATTACTAATAGTCACGGAGAAAAATGCTGAGAATGTTATTGTATCAGAAAGACGAAGTTCATAATAATATGCAATTAATTGAGTTGAATGCTTCAGGAATTGAAACAGCTTGATAAACAGTTCATATCCAAGAGGGACAGTTGGCAATACATTATAGAGAAAAGAGGAAGTGAAATAAAGAACATGCTCACATAGAACGATATACATACACAATGTAAAATGCATTGTGAGATGCAAAAGTGCAAAAATAGAAGTAAAAGGTACAGTGAAATGAAATGTCAAAATAAAGATTCTTGCTTCCAGGAAGTTAATTCAATGTCTGGTAAAGTACAGAAGCAGAATATATACAGAATGAATGCAAGTCTGAATCCTAAGATGTGTAAAGTAAAATCAGCGAATATGTTTAGAGCCTAGGCTCATTTAATTGATAACTTAGACTGTCTTCCTGAAGAATGCTGTATTAGTATTCCCGCTGAAGATGTTTCTGTAATAAATATTCCTTAAAAAAAGTCATATTATTCTGAGCAGTTGAAATGAATGTGCTTAATAAACCTTAATATGACACAAGTTGAACCAACAGAATGGGTAAATAGCATAGTGACTTTGATAAGGAGATACAAAATATGATGTTGCATTGATCCACAGCTTTAAATAAGTTGGCAAAAAGAAAACACTAACCCCTGCAAATAATAGAAGTAGTAGTGTCAGGTATGCCTTATGATAAAAGTTTCTCAGTACCAGTCATGAACCAAGACTTTTAGCAACTAAAGATACATGGGAATAGCTCAAAGCTGTGTAATTCTAGTACTCCTTCAGGCAAATACAGTGATTTTTTTTATTGCCATTTAGTATACTATCAGCATCCAAAGTGCTTCAAACAGGATTATTGAGGTAAATATCAGTAACATAATTGTATGGCTTCCACGAAGGAAATTAATAATACCAGATTGATTAAACTATTGGACAGACCCAAACTTAAATGTCTGAAATAATAAAACAATGTCTGCATATCTTTTCTTGGAATTGTGGGTCACATTTAACTGTTTATGGTTTCAAACCTATCTGTGAGAAAGTGAATGCATTTGTAAATTTGCAGAAACATGGGAGCAGTTCTGCTTCAATGTTCCAGTATATTCCAAAGTTTATTGCTAACTACTGGATATTTTCATATCTGGTATAACTTCTCATTGTACTAGTCATCTGAGTAAAAGAAAATGACTAGCTCTTCAAAATGTTTATAGAAGCTCCATCATTACAGTTGTATGATGGTAAAAAATCCATGACTTTAGTAGTAGATATCACTTGGTTAGGTTTGTTTTTGTACTGCTTCAAGATGGTGATGATGAATATGCACAAACAAAAAGGAATTTTGGTAATAGCTTATGGATGTCAAAAGGTTAGTAACTGCAAAATCCAAAACGGAGCTGTGACAGCCCCAAATAAAGGCTGCATAACATGTAGTAACCATGCCAATGGCCAAATATAAGGCCATTGGCATTGCAAACAAAAAAATATACAAAAATCAACTTTTATTTTTTTAGCCGATCGCGGTTTTTTAAGCGTAGGGCAGAGGCGCACAAATGGGATCAGGGGGAAAAATAATAAAATAAACCTAAAATAAGCAGTCTAACTAAAATCACTATTCTGCCATACAAGGTAATGGCAGGCAAAAGACAACCTAGCGAGTGAGTAGTGTTTGCTAAGGGGGGAGGCTCAGTGTGAGACATGTAACAATGCATTAGCAGGCAATTCTATGCAAATGAGGGGAAGGAAAGTGAATCCCTATTCCCAAGCATGAGAGTCAGGTCCCAACAGTGAAAGAGTAGGAATAGCTTGGTGCAAGCCTACAAGTTAGGTGACATCATGGGGGTGTGTGTCAGATATACTGTAAGCGGATTGGAGCCCTGTGGCTTGGGATTGCTCCTAGCTTAGCACAGTTAAGCTAGGGGGTGTGTCTAAACTTGCTTAGCACTGTACAAAGTCTAAGCTGGTGAGCGCGCCACGCACTGGGATTTACAGGAAGAAAAAAGAAGTTAAACCAGGAAATAGCAGCAGTGTGCACATTTGATCACTCTGTTTGCGCGGCACGCACACAGGCTTAAACAGGAAGGCAATGGAAAGGGAAAACAGCAGTAGGAAGGTAATCAAGGAGAACTAGCTTAGGTGGTAGGTGAAATGTATCAGAATCAGTCAATTACACAGACAACAGACCAGCCCAGCTCAGAACACTACTATAAACTATGCAAACACCTTCCCCTCTGGTTTTTCCCACACTCTACACCACCGGTGTAAACAAGCAGGGAACTTTTAACATGCAGTACAGTAAAATGATAGTGGCTGCAATAGCTATCATACAACAACTTGTGGAAGAGGCTGAGGGTGGTGAGAATATGAATGCTGTCCACCAACCCACAGTGAGGAGATGGAGAAGAGTGTACAGACCCAGGGTAACCTACCAGGGGCTACATGAGCTGGAGATAGTGGAGCACTATAGGGTGGACAGAGACCTCCTACAGCAAATAGTTAAGCTGTGCTGGCCACGCCTCACACAGAACTAACAGAGGGGAACCCATCCCAGTGGATACCAAGGTATGTGTAGGCCTAAGAATACAAGCTACAGGTACCTTCAAAGGCCAACTGGGGATATGTTGGGGATTTCACAGGCATCAGCATCCAGGGTACTCCACCAGTTCCTGGATGCCATGTCAGCACATGCCGCACATATATTTCCCCAACACCCATGAGGCGTTGGCCAGCAATATGCAACTGTTCCACCAAATAGCAGAATACCCTGAGATAGTGAGTGCTATAGACAGCACACACATATGCATCAAAGCACCACCCGGTGAGAGGGGTAGGGCCTACATCTACTGCAAGGGCATCCCCTCCATCAACTTCCAGGTCGTGTGCGATGCCCAGGGCATAATAATGAATGTGTGTGCTGACTGCCCTGGAAGCTATCATGATTCCCACATCTGGCATCTGGCACAGCTGTACCAATGGGGACATCCCTGGTGGTCACCTAGTGGGGGATGCTGGATACGCACTGGAGCCGTGGCTGATGACATCCATCAGAAATGTACACACGCTCGAGCAAGAACTCAATAATGAGGCACACGCACAGACCAGAATTATAATAGAGCATGTGTCCGGGATGCTCAAGTCACGGTTCCAGTGCCTGGACATATCTGGTGGAGCCTTGCAGTACTCACTAGCTACATGTACCCAAATTGTCACCGTATGTGCCATGCTACACAATATGATACTGAGGAAAGAGCTGCTGCAGGAACAGCATGGGGCAGGGCCACACAGCCCCCCACCATTGCCAAGGCCTACACAGGCACAGAGTGACTCAGAGGAGGAACAAGCTAAGCCTGCCCCAGTAGGCAGAAGGAGGCATGCCCAGTGTGCCCTGGCCTTAGCAAAGAGGCAACGCATAGCACATACACTGACACAGGAGGGACCCAAGGAATAACACCTCTCTCTGACTCTCACATACAGTAAAAGGGATGCCAAACATTACATTACCTGTGCCTAACCATGTGTAGGGAGTGTACTATGTGTATCTGACATAGGCAGCCCTACAGCACCACCCTCAATACTTGGACACCCACAAGGTAAGTGACTCACACATGCCAGTCGGGGGGGGGGGTCACATACCCAGCAACAGTCACAGCCAGCAGGACAGGTGTAGACAAACACAAACAAAGATGGTGCTATGGCCTCTGAACAAGGCCTATGGGTAACCTTCCCCAAGGTCTACACAGACAGACCACAGCAGGTCAGGCAGTGGGATGTCAGTTCTGAAGGATAGGAAGTCAGAAACTAATATGTAGGTAATTAAAAGCTAAGGTCTGTAGTACCTGGTATGCCTCTAGTCAGCACGATAGGTAAGACAACAGACTGAAATGGAGTACCCGACATACCAGTACAGTCCTAACAAATGTGTACAAGTGTCAGGTGTGCCCCCCCCATCCTATGTAGAAATGTAGTCACAGTCAGGTGCCCCCCCAATCCTGTGTAGAAATGTAGAAATAGTCAGGTGTGCCACCCCATCCTACATAGAAATATGGTAACAGTCAGGTGTGCCCCCCCCCAATCTTGCGTAGAAATGTAGAAATAGTCAGGTGTGCCCTCCCAACCCTGTGTAGAAATGTAGAAATAGTCAGGTGTGCCCCCCCCCACATCCTACCCAGAAATGCAGAAATGTAAAAGTCCATGCCAAATGATCGACTGATACCCTGCTGAGACAGCATGCTACCTGTAGGTGTACAACACAAAGGTCAGCACTGCAGTACAAATGACCTGGACTTAATCCACGCATTCAGTACAGACGGCCATACTGGGCTTGCCCATACACTTAGAGAAATGAAGGCAATGTCAGTCAACAACTTACTGAAAGGTCATACTGGGCATGCTCACACACTTAAAGACATGAAGACCATGTCTGAAAACACCAGTGGACCAGATATATCTGGCAGCCGCAGATGTTAGTGCAGACACTCCTCAGTATGCCCCACTCATGCTTTGCACACACAGTGGACAGGACTACAGGCATATATGTAAGGACAACACACTATAATAAGCCAAAGGTAGACATACATAGATGTGTGGAAGAGGGTAACTGTGACAAGGAGCCATCCAGGCCTGTCTCACCCAGCACACAGGCAAAGGGCCACAACCACACAAGGGTCAGATGTCTCTCACTGCAGATACTAGCCACCAGTATCTGTCAGCATTACAGAGTATGTTTTGCACGTGCCAGCTGTGCAACATGACTGTGCAAGGAAGTAGTCATCTAGCAGCTGCATACACATAACTGTGAAATATGACCCAGGTTGTGCCCGCATGTGGCGTGTCAACCCCTAGATGAATAGGTTATGGCCCATGTACACACACTGCCCTCCCCATAGCCTCACTATGCCAAGCCTGCTAAGGTCATCCACTGTGAAATACACCTTTGGGAGTGTTGTATCCCTGTAATCTCCATAGCACATGCCGTAACTGTGTACTGCTGTAGTGTGATAAACTAGTGAAGTAGGAGTTCTAACCCCAGCCTTGGCAACTGTGTGTGTGTGTGTGTGTGTGTGTGTGTGTGTGTGTGTGTGTGTGTGTGTGTGTGTGTGTCTGTCTGTCTGACTCTGTGTAGAAAGCAGTGCTTTTTAGGGTAGACACACCATCTACAATTTAAATGTTGTACTTTGGTAAGGCTGCTGATGTCATCCACCTAGAAATACACCTCTGGGAATGTTGTAGCCCAGTAATCTCCATATCGCATCCTGTAACTGTGTACTGCTGCAGTGTGATAAATTAGTAAGGTAGGTGTTCTACTCCCAGACATGGCATGTGTGTGTGATTGTGTGTGTGTGTGTCTGACTCTGTCTGTGTAGGGAGCAATGCTTTTTAGGGTAGTCACACTCCCTAAAAGTCAAATGCTCAACATTGGCAAGGCTGCTGATGTCATCCACCCAGAAATACACCTCTGGGAAGGTTGTAGCCCAGTAATCTCTGTAGCATGTGCCATACCTGCATACTGCTGTAATGTGATGTAGAACTCTGGTAGGGTTGTATTCCCACCCATGGCAGATCTGGATGTTTTGTGTGTGTTTCAATGTCTGTGTAGAGAGCAATGCATTAAAGGCTAGTCACACTCAGTACATGTCAAATGCCCTACTTTGGCAATCCTGCTGATGTCAGCCAATATGATATACACCTTTGGGGAAGGAGTTCTCTAGCAATCCCCATGGTGTGCCCTATAACAGCTCCATGCTGTAGTATGATATAGACCTCTGTTAGGGGTTCTATACCCACACACGTTGGTGTAGAGTACAATGCATTTTAGGCTAGTAACAGTCAGTACATGTCAAATGCCCTACTTTGGCTATCCTGCTGATGTCAGCCAATGTGATATACACCTTTGGGGAAAGAGTACTCCAGTAATCTCTGTGGCATGAACTATATCTGCGTAGTGCTGTAGCGTAATAAACTAGTTAGGTAGGAGTTCTACTCCCAGACATGCCAGAGGTGTGTGTGTTTGTGTATGTATGTGTGTGTGTGTGTGTGTGTGTGTGTGTGTGTGTGTGTGTGTGTGTGTGTGTGTGTGTGTGTGTGTGTGTTTGTAATTCGTATCCTGTGTGGTGGTGGGTGTGAGTGTGTGACACCTGGGCCCAATGTGGAGTGGGTTTTGTAAGTTTCTTATATGGTGGCCCTAGTATACATCACAATGTCCACTGTACAGGGATAACAGATGTGAAATAGCTGAGAGGCTGGGGTGCAAATCTATACCCATACATGTGACATCAAGGCCATTCAATCACAATTAGCAACCCCAGTATTGCACACTCTCACCCCATGTCTCATACACACACACACACACACACACACACACACACACACACACACACACACACACACACACACACATGCCGAGGCAACAGCCGATATGTGTGTAGTACACTGCATATTGGTGACTGATAGTAACTATGGAGTGAATGTAGTGGCCTACAGAGGGCATGGCACCCAGTTCATCTGTCCAATCGGCACATACATGCAGACACTGCACCTTCCCCATGTTCCCCACTGGACACCTGCAACACCTGTGGTGCCATCACATGTGACCCACAAAGGACATACCATGCCTAAAAACATGCCCTGTATGGACAGATACCACTGACACCAGGGAATGTCGTTAGCATGCTACCAGTGCAGGTGCAGGGGTAACCTGCTGTCCATTACCAGTTCCTGCCACAGAATCAGTCTTAGATTCGATCCGTGGGACGGTGATGAATGGAGCGGAAGAACTGCAGAAAGGTAAGCGTAATGTTTTTTTCCCTCTTTTTGTATTGTTCTCTTTTTTAAAGAACAAAGGGACTAGTCATAAAGGAATTTCTTTTGTCTAAATTTTACAAAAGACCGGTAGAGATCTCAGGAAAAGGAAACAGTTTTTCTTTTAAATAAGAAAAATGGGAAACAGTTTTTCTTTTAAATAAGAAAAATGGGAAACAGCTTTTCTTTTAAATAAGAAAAATGGGAATAGGAAGCAGTTGTTGTGCTAGTAAGGGCTGCTTAAATAAAAGGACTGACAATGAGAAATATATGTTTAAATTACATCTAAGAAAAAAAAAAAAAGGGAAAAACTTAAAATACATAAAAAAAATGGAAGACAAATTATGGGTTTAGTGGTAACTTAAACAGATCAAAATGTCAAAATTTGGTGAGAGATCTGCGTAGGGACGCAGGAGGCAAAGTTAAAAATCAAGTGAAGAGGGGATTCCCTCAAGCACAGAAATGGTTAGAAGAAGCTAATAAAAGACATAGGGAACAGTTTTTGAATAAGGGAAGTAGTGGCTCGAGTGCAAAAGATACATTTTTCATCCAAAAGGATGATAATGAAACATCTGCCGTCTGTCGCAAGGCGACAGCCCCACCCTTGTATCCAGAAGTCCCTAAAGAAATGGTCGGTCCACCCCAGTATCAGAAAAAAGAAGCAAAAAATCAAGAAAAAGTGTCCTCCGTAGTGTTACAGGAGGCATGCCATCCTGACTATGGTTTCTGACCCCACAAAAAGAATTAAAACTACAGCCAGTACCAAAATCCTTATGGTCCCTAGGATAGCACGACATTGGGCTAATGAAAACAGCAGGACAGGTTAAAATAACTCCAAAATCCGATCTTAGACCTCATAAGCGTCAGTATCCATTAAGTAAAAAGGCAGAAGAAGGCATTTTTCCAGTGATCACGGCTCTACTGAGAGCTGGGGTTTTAATTCCATATACAGATTCACTGTGTAACACACCCTTGTTCCCAGTAAGGAAACCGGACGGGACATGGAGAATGGTACAGGATCTGCAGGCTGTAAATGCTGCTGTAGTGCCAAGGGCTCCTATGGTCCCAGATCCATCTGTTTTGTTAAATGATATCCTTCCCACGGATAAGTATTTTTCTGTCATTGACATTAGTAATGCATTCTTTTCTATTCCCCTACAGAAAAATAGTAGGTTTTGGTTCGCTTTTACGTTTATGAGCAAGTGGTACACATACACACGACTACCGCAGGGATATTGTGAAAGCCCTACAATCTTTTCGCAAGAAATGTCGACAAACCTGGCACAGTTTCAACCAGAGCATGGCTGTCATCTACTATTGTACGTGGACGACATCTTACTGGCTGCACCCACGGAGGCTATCTGTGAGTCCAAAAACTATTCGGTTATTGCATTTCTTGGCAAAAGAGGGACATAAGGTAAATAAATCTAAATTACAATTTTGTAAAACTAAAGTACGGTATCTAGGCTATATCATTTCAAATGCTGGTAGACAACTAGATAGCTGTAGAAAAGAAGCCATTTTACAGGCACCGATGCCTAGTACAAAAAAAGAAATAATGTCATTTTTAGAAATAACAAACTTTTGTCGTAGTTGGATTCCCAACTATGCAGAGGAAGTAAGTTCACTTTCGGAACTTATTTTTGCACTTCCCATGGCAGCACATGACGCGCTGCAATGGACAGATAAGGCAATACAGGCATTTACTAGGGTAAAGCCACTGATAGCAGGATCTGCAACACTTAGCTTCCCTGACTATACAAAACCTTTTGTTCAGACAGTAGATTGTAAGCAGGGCTTTATGACATCGGTTCTGTTGCAAACTTATGAGGATAAGTTGAGACCATTAGCGTTTTATTCCAGTAAACTGGACACAGTGGCACAATCGTTGCCACACTGTGTACAAGCAGTAGTCGCAGCTGCACTGGCCGTGCAGGCGTCTGCAACCCTAGTTTTGTTTCATGACCTTACCTTACGAGTACCGCACTCTGTCGCGATAATACTTCTACAGGATAAAGTTACCTTTCTCTCTCCTAGCAGACATTTGTTCTGCATGACAATGTTACTATCACAACCACACATGACCATTGAACGATGCACTACTCTTAATCCAGCCACGCTGTTACCTACAGCTGATGACGGTGCCCCTCACGTTTGTTTAGACTTAATACACTCTAATGTCTTACCAAGACCAGACCTTAAGGATCAACCTTTGGCAGATTCAGATTGGACCCTGTTTGTAGATGGGTCAGCACGTAAGAATGAGGCAGGTATTACACAAGTGGGTTATGCGGTCACAACTGCGACTAAGGTACTAGAGGCAAAACCTCTCCCCAGGAACCTGTCCGCACAAGCGGCCAAATTGATTGCTTTGACCAGAGCATGTACCATCTCTAAGGATAAGGCAGTTACTATCTACACAGATAGTCAGTATGCTTTTTCTACGGTCCATGTCTTTGCACAGCAATGGAAAAATAGGGGAATGGTCACGGCCTCAGGAAAGGAAATAACCCACAAGAATTTAATCCTTAGCCTCTTACAAGCTGTCCAACTGCCACGGGGATTGGCCATCTGTAAGTGCGCAGCACACACAAATGCCAAGGATCCAGTATCACTTGGAAATGCACTAGCTGACAAAACTGCAAAAAGTGTAGCCTTGACCTCTACTTTTGCACTCGAGACCACACAAAAGAAACTTCACCCTACAGATAAATTTGATCTACAAACTTTACAGGTAATGCAGAAACTTAGTACAGTTCAGGAAAAACAGCGATGGGTCAAATATGGGGCTATTCAAAAGCAGGGGGTTTTTGTAGGTCCAAATGACAAGTATGTTTTGCCAACAAACCTTTTTAGGTATGCCTTGTTAGTGACGCATGGCCCATCTCATCTGGGCCCTGCTGCTATGGTTCAGATAATCCAGCAAATTTTCTGGACCAAGGGCTTTATAGCATACACTAAACAATTTTGTTTATTGTACCTGCTTTGTGCACGATACCATGGTAGTGGGGTGCAGATCACCCCAGCAGCTTTCCAGCTGCCTCCATATCCATTTCACACAATCTGCATGGATTTTATTGAATTAACTCCTGTTCAACAGATGCGATTTGTGTTAGTCATTATTGATGCTTTTACAAAATGGGTAGAAGCTTTTCCGGTAGCACACCCAGATGCATTGTCGGTAGCCAAGGCCCTTACAAATAACATTATCCCTCATTTTGGGCTACCTACATGCATCTATTCTAATAATGGTACACATTTTGTAAACCAAGTTATTCAAAAACTGGCTGCCGTTTTCCAGATCGGGTTAAAACACCATTGTGCCTACCACCCACAGTCAGCAGGGTTGGTTGAACGCCATAATGGCATTCTCAAAGGCAAGTTACGTAAACTCATGGCCAAGACACATCCGTCTTGGATAAACTGCTTACCTCTGGCACTCCTGTCTATGCGTACCACTCCCACCTCAAAAGGGGTCACACCATTTGAACTATTATACAGGAGACCTTATTATGTCCCGCAGTGGCAAAATCTTTTGCCTGCGGAACGTGAGGGGGGTGAAGAGATAGCAGATTACATGAGGAAATTGCTGACCAGGACTAACACCTCTTTAATGAATGATTGCTTTTCAGATCAAAAGAACAACAGGATCCTAAAAGTGGAACCAGGAAACTGAGGAACACTGATTAGTAGTAATCTTGTTTTGTATGAATATCTGACTATTGTAACAATGCAAAAAAATACCAGAAGGAAGAAGCTTTTCCCACAAAAGCATTCCAAACTAATTTTGTTGTTAATAAGTGTGATTGTTACTTTTCTGTTTTGGCCATTTTTTATTTTCAAACAAAACTAGCCAAGTGAAGAGAGACAAAAATACAGCTTGGCATCCACCCTTTAATACGTACCAAGCTATTAAATATGCATATGCTTTGTCTTTTAATATTTCAAATTGTTGGATATGCACAGCTATCCCTACTGTACATGGTGGTCTGATGTTAGGTACAGTCCCTTTGGGGGCAAATGATACATGGACTAATTTACTATTTGAAACTTCAGAGGTAGCCTTAAAGGACAAATTAGCATTACCCCTCATGGGTCGTCAGAATGGAACTGTATGTTTCCAGAGATCTGGAAAAATTAAGGTTGAATGGAGTCAATGTAATGTAACCATAATTCATAACTGCACAATAGATGGGCACTGTGCAGCGAGTTTCAAGCCTATAAGAGTGCTTATTAATAGTACAGGGCTTATTAATGTCACAAGCTTTTTCGAAAAAATGTTACCTGTGTATGATCTTTGTTTAAAGGGCTACAAGACAAAGGAAATCATTCTATTTCAGTAAATATCACCCTCAAGGTGAATGATTGTTATTTTATCTGTGGTAAAAAAGCATACAAATGGTTACCAAGGAATTGGTCAGGCAGTTGTTTTTTGGGCTATTTAGCACCAGCTATAAGACATACATTTTCTCTTCCCCAAGGTAAAATACGAAATGTACGTGCTGTTAATAAACCTATTAATCCCGTAGGTAATGTTGATGCATCCTGGATCTATCATCACGATTTGGCCCATAGTAGCAGCAAGGGACTATCACACATGGACTTGGGAGATGATGTTATTTCTTGGGCTGGTATTCTTCCAGCTTATGGGACAGTAAAATCTATTTGGGAGCTCATAAAACTGTCAAAACTGTTAGAAACTCTGAGCAATGCAACTTTTTCTGCGCTAGAATTGGTGACGGATGAGTTAACTGCAATGAAGACTGTAGTGTTGCAGAATCGTATGGCGCTCGATTTCACCCTAGCGGCGAAAGGAGGTACTTGCGAGTGTTGTCCGTTCATTACAGACAACAAATATGACATTAACAGCCATCTGGAGATCCTACAACAAGTTTCTGAGCTTACAAAACCAGGACAGAATCCATTGACTGACTTTTTCCAAAATTGGTTTGGAAACTGGGGAACAGTACTTATGAATGTCTTAATTGCTGTATGTGTTGGTGCCATTATATTCCTACTGTTGGGTTGTTGTTGCATTCCTTGCATCCGAATGATAATATCAAGTGTATTGTCTGCCAATGCAACTAAAGCTTATTATTCTGAATATACAGAAAATGAATCATGCGAAAAACTGTATGAATAAAATGTATTACTGGTGATACAAAGTGTTGTTGGGGGGGA
>NC_056737.1:265913178-265935716 GCF_019279795.1 Protopterus annectens
AATGCCTCTACAGTAAATATTCACTGTACCACACCCTCAAACCTTCCAACCCAGACCAGACTCTCCAAATCTTTACTAACAGAGCATCTCATTATCCGCAGTATTAACAACAAAGTTGCCCATCTCCATGCCCTCCTTGATATTCAGTCCTTTGACATCTTCTGCCTTACAGAAAGTTGGTTAAAACCTGGAACTAAGGATAATGAAATTATCCCCCCAGGCTATAACATATTGAAACAAGACCGCTTAAAATGCAAGGGTGGGGGAGTAGCACTCATATAAAAATGGCCTACAGATCTCCTCTATAACCTATAAACCACCTCTGGACAGTAAGGCTGAAGTCCTCATCTCCAGACTTCAAATCAACCCTAACAAATCCCTTTACATCATCTGTATCTACCTATCCCCCCAGCAATAACAGCAATATAATAGAAGATATTCTTTGCTAGGTGTCCTCAACTTACCCACAAGAAACAATAATACAAGGTGACTTTAACACTGACTGGAAAACTGTCAATACTAAAAATCCTTCCTCACATATTAATCTTTATGGCTTTATTCAAACTATCACCTCAACAACCAGCATTAACAAACCAGCGAAAAAAGAGAGCACCTTAGACTGGATACTTATTAAAAAACATCCACAAACTTACAATATAGGAATACTACCAGATGATCTAAGTGACCATACTCTAACTTACATTATAAGACAAAAGAATGATATTTCTAACACCCCTACTTATAGGATCTCACGAACCAAGAAACACTTTAACCCTGTACTATTTCAAAATGAACTAAATGCCAGTGACTGGAAACCTCTAAAAATTCTCCCACTTGATGAGGCTGTTAAATATTTTAACTCTAAATTTCTAGCAATCCTCGATGAGCATGCACCTAAACGATCTATTAGAAGGAAATCCAAACCAGCCCCCTGGCTTTCAAAAGAAACCAGACAGAAAATTCTACTTAGGAACAAATCATGGGGTAAGTGGAGAGCTAACAGAACTTCCCCTGAACAACAAACTTTCAGACAGTTAAGAAATATAACAAAAAAAGCTATACTCACTGACAAAAAGAACTACTGTTGTAAACTACAACAAACACACCAAAATAATCTACAGAAATTTTGGACTAGCTTAAATAGACTCCTTCACCCTGGCCACTCTAGCACACCATCCCCTCTAGGCGCTGATCATAATACCCCACATCAAACTGCCAACAACCTCAACACCTACTTCACAGAGACCATACAATCTCTAGCCAGTCAACTTTCCACTGACAAAACAAGGCTCCCTATCTCTATACCTGGATCTTTGCCGGCATTCCAATTTCAACCCATCTCTACCACTCTCATCTACAAAATCATACTAAAACATAAGCCTTGTACTCCTTCAGCTGACCAGTTACCTTTTGAATAATTGCAAAAAGCAGCCAAAGTAGTTGCCTTTCCTATATCCATCCTGATAAACAGAACCATTAATGAGGGAATCATCCCAGACATCTGGAAAATCTCCCACATTATCCCCCTACATAAAGGTGGTAAATCTAATAATTACTCTAACTACAGGCCGATAGTTCTACTATCACCCTTAGCAAAAGTCATGGAAAAATGCATTCACCACCAGCTACTAGACCACTTAACTAAACGCAACATACTGGCTAAGTGCCAGCATGGCTTTAGGCCATTTCATAGTACCACCACCACTCTCCTATCTTTCACCGACTCCATTAATAAGAACCGTAATAACAACATCCTCTCTTCTGCTCTCTTCATTGACCTTTCAAAGGCTTTTGATATGGTAAACCACCCCCTGCTTATAAATACTCCTGAATCTCTTTCTCTGGATACCCTAGCTATACGATGGTTTAAGTCCTACCTCAGCAATAGGCAACAGGCAGTTCTCTGGGAGAACAAACTATCATCCCACCTGCCAGTCACCCTTGGAGTCCCTCAGGGCTCCATTTTAGGACCTCTTCTTTTTTCATTATTCATCAATGACCTTCATGTAGCAATCCCTCAAGCCACCTGTGTACAATATGCAGATGATTCCATGCTTATATGTTCTGCCAGCTCCATTTTTTAACTACATTCACTAACTCAGAAAGTATTCAACTCAGTAGAAGTTTGGTTCTTGAAATGCTTCCTCCTTTTGAACACCAAAAAAACTAAGCTCCTACTCTTTACACCTACCAGTAGGTCCTCTTCTATAGACTTCTCAGTCAAATCCAACAACGGCACCCTTATATTCCCCGACTCTACCACCAAACTGTTAGGAGTCACAATCGACAATAACCTTAACTTCGATAGCCATATAAATAACACCATACAAACAGAAAACAGAAAAATGGGCTCCTTATATAGAATCAAACCGTTCTTAACTCCAGCAGCTAGAACCACTATTGCCCACTCTCATTTAATCTCGAGTCTTCTTTACGCCTCACCTATTTACACTAACCTAAAAAAAAAATAATCTTTTCAAACTAGCTAGCTCCTACAACAATATTGCCAGATTTTTCACTGGTAATGCATTTCGAACTCACCACTGTCAGACTCTAAAGCAGCTAGATTGGCTTGAACTTCATAACATTCTGATTTTTTCCCAACTTACCATTGCCCATAAGATCTTTTACTAACCAAAAATACTCCTATACTCTCTTACCTCATTACCCCCTATAATAATCTCAATTCCCTATGCTGTTCTAGCAAACTGCTTGCTAGCATAAGCAAGTCCAATAACTTGGCAAGTGACTCCCTTTTCTCCAGTATTGCTAGAAAAAACTGGAACCTTCTACCAATAGATCGAACTCTACTACCTTCACTGTCACTCTTTAAGCAAAAGCTCAAAAGACACCAAAAAACACACTAGTTATGTCCTTGCAGTAACTCTGACTAATCTTCAACCTTTCCCTACTTCTATCTTCATACTGCCTTTGGATACAAAATTTCACTCTGCGTACCCCTTTGTATGCAGCAACTGTCATTAGTAAGATTAATATTACTTCCAGTATTTATTTAATCTATCAATGAACTGTAAAGTACCTCATATATCATGTTGTAAGATTACTTATTTTATCCTTTATACTCATCCTTCTTGGTATTAGTACTTCTTCTAGACTCTTTTTTTTGTATTCTAATTTTTCTTTCTACTTTATTTGTTATATATCAGTATATGATATTTTGTGCTTTGTTTGGAGCTTTTCTCCCTGGGCCTTTACTGAAAATGGAAATATATCCAGTTAGACTAGCCCAGTTAACAAATGTAAAATAAATAAATAAATAGTATTGTTTGCATACCGGGCAACCGTGTGTACCACGTATGCTCTGCAATACCTAAAAATAAAACCTTTGGTGTAAACAAAGTCTCCTGTGAAGTCTATTGTTATTACCAAGAAAAAATTCATCCCATGTGGGATGACCCAAAAATTAGGTGTTTTTCTTTGTGGTATCCTCATGTCTCCAAAGGTAAGCATGGCTGTGTTCATATGTGCATGGATTATAGCTTGTGGAAGACCGAAGATACTTGGGTCGGGACAATGTACAAGATGAGTCCCGAGGGGAGGAGTGGAGGGTGGGCAAAGTGTGGTGGTGTGGTTGCTACAGGCCGGTAACCAGAGAAAGGATGGTGGCTCCGCATGTGCAGGGGGGGGGGGGTTTGTGGGTAAAAAAAATATGGGTCGAGGAGAGGCTGGGTTTGATGGGCCTGTGCTGGTCGGCCTGCCTAGAGGGTGGGGGAGAGGGGAATGAAATATAAAAAAAATGAAACATAAAAGAAAAATAATTTAAATCTATATTTAAATAAAACAAAAAAAATAAAATAAGCTTGGTAGTGTATTGCAGGGCAGACATGTTTGGCTGTGAGGGGGGTATGCCAGTTCATACAAGACATATATTGTGTGGGGCCTCTCGACCCCATTAATGGTGCATGTGGACATATATGTTTCTGTTAATCTACCATTGTTATCTACAGATGTATGGCCATATATACCTATATCTTCTTCTTCTTCTTCTTCTTCTTCTTCTTCTTCTTCTTCTTCTTCTTCTTCTTTCAGCTGTTCCCGTTAGGGGTCGCCACAGCAGATCATCTGTTTCCATTTCTTCCTGTCCTCTGCATCTTGCTCTGTCACACCAACCACCTGCACGTCCTCTCTCACCACATCCATAAACCTTATCTTAGGCCTTCCTCTTTTCCTTAGCATCTTTTTCCGAATATACTCAGCATCCCTCCTCAGCACATGTCCAAATCAATGTAATCTTGCCTCTCTGGCTTTGTCTCCAAACCTTCCAACCTAGGCTGATCCTCTAATATACTTATTCCTAATCCTGTCCACCCTAGACACACCCATTGCCAATCTTAACATCTTTAACTCTGCCACATCCAGCTCAAACTCCTTACTTTTTGCCAATGCCACTGTCTCCAACCCATATAACATAGCTGGTCTCACTACCCTCTTGTAGACCTTCCTTTTTACGCTTACTGGTACTCGTCTGTCACAAATCACTCCTGACACTCTTCTCCACCCACTCCATCCTGCCTATACTCTCTTCTTCACCTCTTTTCCACACTCACCGTTACTCTGAACTATTGATCCCAAGTATTTAAACTCATCCACCTTTGCCACCTCTACTCCTTGCATCCTCACCATTCCTCTATCCTCCCTGTCATTCACACACATATATTCTGTCTTAGTCCTGCTGACCTTCATTCCTCTTCTCTCTAGAGCATATCTCCATCACTCCAGAGTCTCCTCCACCTGTTCCCTACTCTCACTACAGATCACAATGTCATCTGCAAACATCATAGTCCACTGTGACTCCTGTCTGAGCTCGTCTGTCAACCTGTCCATCACCATTGCAAATATGAAAGGGCTCAGAGCTGATCCTTGATGTAACCCCACCTCCACCTTACACGCATCCATCACTCCCACCGCAGACCTCACCGCTGTCACACTACCCTCGTACATATCCTGTACCACTCTTACATACTTCTCTGACACTCCCGACTTCCTCATACAATACCACAACTCCTCTCTAGGCACCCTATCATACGCTTTCTCTAAGTCTACAAAAACACAATGAAACTCCTTCTGACCTTCTCTGTACTTCTCCATCAAAACTCGCAGAGCGAACATCGCATCTGTAGTGCTCTTTCCCGGCATGAAACCATATTTGCTTACATATTTATAACTATGTCCGTATATACCTACGGAGATATATATCTGCGTGCATATATGTAACTTGCTGTGTATATGTGGACATATAGGTGTTGACATATATATACATATATATATATATATATATATATATATATATATATATATATATATATATATATATATGTGTGTGTGTGTAGATGTCGGCATTTGCATGCATATATGTTCATATATATTTATATATATATGTATATATTTCTGAATATATATATATATATATATATATATATATATATATATATATATATAAACTACATATATAGATATGTTGTATCTGTTTAGATATTAATATATTTACACACACACATACATCTAGATATTGGTATACCTTCTCTGTACTGTTGCATGACTAGGCTGGATGTTATGTTTCTGAAAACATCAGATTTATGTATATCTGGCATGGCTTAGTGTTAAACCACTTTCTGTATGGTGTGCATGGTCCTGGGTTTGAGCCTTGCAGAGGCTGTTTATTTTATTGCTGGGCAGAACACAGGCTGTTGGATACAGAGTGATTAAGGCACTTTAAAACAATTGTAAGCAGGTTTGCATGGGTTTGTGCGAAGGTAAGCACTGCTAACTTCTGATTACAGTTTCCTACACTCAGCTAGCTTCTAAATTGCTTAACGTGTGTAGGCATAGCTTACCCCCATGCAAACAGGCTTAAATGCACTTACTGCTGCTTAAAAGTGCTTATGCCCGCTTACCCCAGCACTAATTTCTTTAAAAGAAAAGAAAAAGGGGTTGATAGGAAAGTGGTGAAAAAAAGGGCACAAAGAGGGAAAGACAGTAGGGAAAATAGTCAGGGATGTGCAGGAAGGGTGTAGGGAAGGTCTATAGCTGCCAATTTCTTCTACAGCTACAGCTGTGCATATACACTGAATTTAGAGGTAGGTTTGGACACTCCAACCCCTTGGGGGGGGGGTGAGGACAACAATAATTTGTTGTGATGCCAATTAGACTGGATTACATGTGTCCAGTGGACACGTGTGCGAAATGGACGGCTATGTATGGGGCGAGATTTGTTTGTGGGAACAGATTGCCCTTTTTTTTCCCAGTGAGAGTGGGATGTTAGGGAGGGGTAGTAGGTATATTTGGGGAGGTAGGTTGGGTAGGTTAACAGACAAGACAAACAAGATGCATACAGGGGTGGTATATGATATATGGGGGGTAAACATCTTGGACGGGGAGGGGTGTTTGGAAGTCACAAGCCCATGAGCCCCCAATAGAAACAATGGGACTGATGTCCCCACCAATGGGCAGTCACCACTGCACCTTCACGACCCCAAATGTGGCTGTGCTAGGGGCTGAGTAGGAGGGGCAGGCTCACTCTCTAACTGTGCCACTTGGCCCTCAAGCTGGCATAGTTTGTCTCGAATCTCCTTATCGAGCTCACTACGCACCATGGCCCAGACCTGACGGCGGGTGACAGGTACCTCTCCGACCCTGTTCCCGGGGGGAGCTGAGCCCCACCCCCTGTGGCATTTCCACCTGAGGGTGGTGCAGGGCCAATGGAGGAGAAGGTCCCAGGCTGGGCGCCAGATGTGCTGGTGCCCAGTGCCATGGTCAGCTGAGGTGGGACAAGTGGGTCCGAGCATCCCATACGAGCTATGGTGTTGCAGTTTTAAGAAAGATATCAGTAATAGGCAACAGCATTCGGGACTGGTTATAACAGCATGCATAGATATTCCCATTAACCCAAGACACCAGATTTGCAGCAGTTGCAGAGTGAGCAGAACACATGCCTATATGGGACAACATTGGCCATTACAACAGTATGCAGCTTTCATTGATGGCAACAGGCCACCAATATGGGAGTATTTTAACATGGCACATGCTTAGAACCAAATGTGAATATTTATAAACCAATAGGACATATGTCCCGACAGAAGTTTGGAATGAACATGTACCCATTGAGGTGTGTAATTAGGTAATTGTAGCACATATGGTGGGGGTGAGAGAGAGAGGTCCATTAACAAGTAATATATACCTGTAGTATTCACAACTTTCTTAGTCACTGCAGTGATCTGTCCCTTACATGTATTATTACAATACCCACTATTCTTACTTTGTACAATGGTATGTTTGTAGATTAGTATCTATGTGGACTGTGTCTTATGTATAGTCTACACCTCTTACCTGTTATAGCTGTTGAGAAAAATCACTGTTAACACTACCTGACAATTTCTACACATACTCCCAGATTCCATGCTTGTGACAAGTATATAAGTGAACTGTGTTGTACCTACTGTCTACACCTCTTACCTATTATAGCTGTGGAGAAAATCTTTGTTAGCACTACCTGACAAATTCTACACATACTCCCAGATTCCATGTTCATGTTATACACATACATAACAATCTGTTATTGTACACACTCTGGTCTCGGCTTGACAGGATGGAGGGGTTAATATGACATATTTTGAGAATAGCTGTCATACACTTTGGGTGAGATGCTACAATGACAGGTTTGTTTTCATATACATTATCTGACTATTTACAGGTCTGACTATCAGTTATATGTCAGTAAAAGCTTCCTACATTTCTTGGATCATCACACTGATATGTAAGGGGAAGAGGTTACCGGGCAGCAGATTTGTGCCATTTATCTGGACATGCTGGAAAGATCAGAACAGCTGAGGGGTATGACTATGCATACAGCTTACTACCTGAACATATTGCCACAGTCTGTACAGTTGATTATGCTTACAACTTACTACCTGAACATATTGCCACAGTCTGTACAGTTGATTATGCTTACAACTTACTATCTGAACATTTTCACAAACTCTGCACAGTTGCGGGGGTATGATTATGCATACAACTTACTACTACTCCTGGGATTCAACCCCCTGCTGTGTGTGGTAAAAATATTACAGTTGAATTCACAGTACACTGTACTATCAGAGAAGTGGTGTGAAGCATTCCAATGTTTTCTGTGTAAGTCTCCCTCAGTTGTACAATATGACTGAGCTCTTGGGACTTCCAATATTGTTATACTGAACTTCCTACACATTTTATCTGCGTTCAGCAGTGTGGGTAACACTGCTTAATACAACAGTACTATTTATAGAATGCAACACTACAACAACATATGAAAGCAGAATATACACAAGCACTCCGGGCATTATACTTTTATTCACAAGATATTATACCTTTATTTCCACACAACCTATATGACAGACTTCCTGCCATACTGTCTAGTTTATTCAGTACATCCTATACATAATACATTTTTATACTGGTACAACACTTTCTAGAACTGTTATATTTATTTGTTATGACAGTACATGCTAGATTATTACTAACTTACCTCACGACGCAGTATTTGCAGCCTAGCAGCATGGGCTTGCTGGTTTGCAGCCCGCTCATCTGCAACTGTCAGGGAAATACAGTGATATTTAGCCATTACCTATCCATAATATACACAAGCTAGGTAATCATTATCTACATAGTAGAATGGGTACTTACTCGGTGCCGGGGCATTGGCCATCTTCCTTGATTCTTGGATCCACTGCTCCAAGAGATCCCCCCTCCACTGTTTCAGGTCAGCATGGTGATGCCTGACCTGCAGTCCGGAGGATACCAGTGGCACTAGTGAGGTCATGAGCGAGACTGTCCCAGGCCTCCACTTTATACTGAGTGCCCTGGTACTGGCCCTGCAGTAGTCTCTGCTCATGGTGTTTTACCAGGAGCCATACCATGAATCTGGACTCCTGGGTGCCCCAGTGCTGCGCTCTAAATCAAGTGCCTTCCCCACCTCCAGCCATTCTGCCTACAATAGGGAGCTGCAACCAGTTATGAGAAGTATTCACACCTGCAGGGTTTAAATACGCCCGATTTCCCACACATTCCCGTGATTGGACGGTTTTGAAAAGGCTAAGCTATAGGCACACCTGCTTACCTAATGTTGGCATTGCTTAAAGGGGTATACCACTGGACAGATTGAGTTAGCCAGCCTACACATTGCTTACACCAAGTAAGCTGAGCTGTGCAATGCTTAGCATTGCTTAATATTTAATTAGCATTATATTTTCCTTTTGGCATTGATTTATTATTTTTTTACATGTTATATCTGTGTCTGGTATCTGTAATTCATGTGTACGTACACTTCAACACTTTATTACAGTAACACCTCACATCTGGCCTTACTGCAGTACTCCAGTTCACATATTTATGTTATGTAGCAGGTTATGCAACATCAACCTTTACATACATTCTTTTCACATGTTCAGTTTGATTTTCTTGTGGTGAGGATTTGTTTGTTGAAACCTCAATCTTTTGTACTGCTGTGATGGCTTAGTGGTTAACTACTGTGACTGCAGTGTACAGGGTCTTGGGTTTGAGACTTGCAGAGGCTGTTTATTTTGTTGCTGGGCAGAACATGGGCCGTTGGATACAGAGTGGTTAAGGCACTTTAAAGCAGTTGTAAGTGGGTGTGCGCATGTTTGCGTGGCGGTAAGTACTGCTAACATCTGGTTACAGTTTATTATACTCATTTAGCTTCCACATTGCTTAATCTGTGTAGGCAGTGCTTACCCCCACACAAACGCACTTAAACATGCTTACTAGTACTTACATATGCTTACTACTGCTTATTTGTGCTTAAACCTGCTTACTAGTGCCTTATTCATTCTGACACTGATACTTCACATGTGCATTACCTGCAGTACTCTAGTTCATAAATATGAGTTATTTAGTGGGTATTGCAACAAAAATATTGGTTATAACGTGCTAACATGCTTTGCCATGTAAAATAGACTGTGCTGCAGTGGGACTCAAACCGGGAATGCCTGTTCGTTAGGTGACTGCTCTGCCTACTACACAATTGCTCTGCTGCTTCATTTGCATATATCTTCCTTGTTATCCTCTTCAGCCTTTTAAGCTGCTTTAACCATAGCTAAGTGATGGGCACACCCACGCACCTATGGTTAACTGTACTTGGATTTTTAAAAATATAAATACATGGGTTTCTTCATTTAATTTGTGTGTACTGTTGCTGTAGTACAAACGGGGGGCTGTTAGTGGGGATATGCAGACACCTGTGAGTGGTCTTGCTCATTTCTTACCACTTTCTGCTGTTCTACATTGCAGGGGCATGTTTATTCTGAGAGTTCTGCTCTCAGACAATGCCCCCTGCACTCGTACATGCTCCGTGTAAGCCTAGGAGCTCAAGCAGAGCGCCTTCTTAATATGCATGGAGCACTGCCCTGCACGGAAATTTAGTAAATCCGGGGGAAACTCAGCCTTTCTTACAACTCGGATAAACTCTGCCTTTTTAAAACTAGATTTTTTTTCACTTAAAGTACTCAAGGACAAAACCAGTTCATTATTCCAAAGGGATGAAGTCCCGCCTCCCACTAACATGACCTGGGTTTACCATTCAGTCCTGAACAATGGAAACTCTGGTAGGGATGGGTGGGAATAAGTGGACAGAGTTCACTTTGGGAATGGTAGTGTTTTGTCTGACAGCTTGAGGAACACCTAGTAGGTAGCTAGAGCTAGCCTCGAGAGCTAAGAAGAGGGGGAGGAGTTTAAAGTGTGAAAAAAAAATGCATAACATTCCAATCATGATTCAGATGTATGGAAGCATGCACCTGTCTTAAGGGTGTGGCATATCAGACATTACGCTGCACCTGCCTTCCACCATAGGGAGACAAGAGTAGGCATATTCAAAAACTCCAGCTTCCCACATCTGTAATTTCTTCCTGCTATAATAGAGATAGCAAATAGATGCTGCATACTGGATGTTAAAAGGGGGAATATGCACTGCTTATCCCTGCAAATAAATGCAAAATATTAAAAAAGAACAACACCAAAAGTTACTCTTAAGTGCTTTTTTTTTCCTGGCCATGTCTTGACATTGTTCAGGCTCACAAGCTTAACTTAAAAAAAAAATGAAATTTTGCTTTATAGCTTTTCAGACTGGACATGACTCACCTATTCAATTGTACAAACACTAGTCTTTGCTACTTAGTACCTTGTAAGGTCTTTCTCCCCCATGACACAAGCACACCTGTGCCATGTATATGCTATTAAGAGGAGAATAGCCTAAGAAGTACCTGGTGCACTAGACTGAAAGTCAGTTCAAGCACTTAGCAAATATCAACTGCTGGAAGAACCACCCCAAAATGTCAACTGTATTCAATACACATTCTGCTGAATTCGTCTCCAGGGAGGCTTATACCAGACATTGCACAACATTTAAACTTGTAGATGTTGAATATCCATCCCTAAGTAATAACATCACCCATGCTGCAATCCAGAATGAAAATAATAACAATGACATGGGCGTAACAGTACTTTTTTTATTAATCTAGTGAAAAATCTTCGGATTGAACTTTCTGGGCCACATGTTTAAATCTTTACTACTACTTGAATTAGCTCCAATAGACTGGCAGTTAACTAATATAGTTCCAATTTGTAAAGAGGGAATAATGGATCTGAGATTTAGAATTATTGTCCAGTTAGCCTTACATGCAATTTGTAATGACTTTGAAAAATGTTTACTAAATCTGTTGATATAAACAAATAAGTTTCTTATCAAAGAATACTATAAAACATGGCTTCTTCCAAGGCTGATCTACTCTTATGGATTTGATGGACTTTATAAGCCTGTTTCTGCCACATTTGATAGTGAACGTTCTGTAATAATAATAATAATAAAAATAATTTACCTCGATCAGGCCAAGGCTTTTGACTCATTGTCATATCACAGTATTAATAACAGCTCAGTAATATAAAATTCTGACACTAATATGTTATGGCTAATTAATGATAGAAATGGTTAGGATGGACTGTAATGTTTCCCAAGGATCCACTTGGGATCCATTCTGTTTAATCTTGTTTTTTTTTACCACTATTCATGATATGATATTTCTAGCTAAATACATGACAGTATCAAAACAGGGGCTGTTGTTACCTTAAATTCGGATACTGTTACAATAAACAGTTGTTGTTGTTGTCACTTTCGGCTTTTCCCGGTTAGGGGTCGCCACAGCGGAACTGTGGTCCGCTAATGATTGGCAGTAAATTTTTACGTGCTGAGTTGCCAGCTCTGATGCACAACCTTCAACAAAGGTACGCCCATTCACGTAAGTTTCCACACAGAAGACGCTCTAGCTGAGAATCGAACAGGACAACATCTTACTGTAAGGTGACAACGCTACCGCAGCACCACCACCACAATATGTTACAATAAACAGTAGTTTGGATAAAACATATTCATGGATAAGGAATAAATGCCTAAGCATTATCATACACAGATGTAAATTTGAAAGTATGAGCAACTATATACCCAATATCCTGATAAAACTCATACTTATACTGTCAGGGTGACTAAACATACTAAAACTTTGATGTTTGGATCATCAGAAATTTTAGTTTTAGGCAAGATGTTAAGGATGTTGGGCCGAATGTTTAGAATATTTTCTTTAAGGGAACAAGTTATGTTTGCTAACTTTTATAAAACACTTGTATGACCAGTACTAGAATATAATTTTTCATTTTTTTTAATTGGCAATTATTGATCTACGCTCTGCCCCAGTAAACAAATGTAAAGTAAAATAGAATTTTGCAGTTTCATGACGTGATCTACAGCTATTAGAGGTGGTTCAAAAGAAGATTACTAAATGGATCCCAGCATTTAGGATATGAAGTACATTCACAGACTCTAGTATTTAAAACTGTACTGCTTACGACAACGTTACATTAGAAGAAAGCTAAGTTTATCTTAAAGAGCTTTCAATTGTGACTTTAGTGTTAAGTATTTCACTCTAATTTGAAATCTACTATACACAATGGGGTCTGTGTTTGACATGTCCCTATGCAGAACAAATATGTGCAAGCAGTTTTTCCTTACAGTATGTATTATCCTTATGGAGTAAATTGCCACATCACATTAAGAAACAGCCATCTCTAACTTCATTCAAAATTCATCTAGAGTCATACATTGATATTGGAGTTTGCAGTACAAGGACACTGGAGTCCACATTCTGTGATGACCTTTGGGCTTAAATGCAGGGCCCAAATATCTATGAACCTTTAAGCTAATGGTAGTCTCTCACTGGCCCAACTGAACATTAAATGTACTGTAAAAACTTTCAGCTTAACATGGGATATTTGCAATAAATGTTAAATGAATGTCCTTTTTATTATTTCTGAGTGTGCTATATTGGGACAGAGGATGCTGGTAGAAGACCCAGGAGATGGAAGAGGAAGGACAATGCCACCAGATGGCCACATGGAAAGATACTGTACAGACCTTTCTCCTTTCAGTGCTAATCTACCAGATTGCAGTCAAGCTAAGGTCAGCTTAAGCATGTATATGTGCCCTCACTCATGACTTATAGCAATGCTACTAATTGGCTCAGGTGGATATAACAATTTCTTACAACACATATTGAAAAGAACAGGGGAAGTTAGTTTGTAGGTTAGCCTAGAGGATTAAGAAGCTATAAACAAGCCTAACTCTGGTCCTCTGAGCAAGTCACTTAACTAGGCACCTTTCCTGGGTTAAGCCTGAAAAAGTTCCATGTAGATCAGTGCTCTATCCCAGAAAACAAATGCAAATAAAATAAATTAATGTTCCCTGATGTGCTTGCCAAAATCACCCTGGCTGTAAAAATACTTCCTCATTTCTCCCCTGAAAAGAGGCCACTAGCCTGGTGGGACTAACCAAGTCAGCAAAAGATAAATAAATAAAAACAAAAATTACAATACTTTAGACTGCAATTTTTTTTTCTGATTGCAGAAGGAGGCAGCTCATCTGGTCTGCTGTTTAAGGGCATTTACTATTCTACTAACTTCCCATCCTTCACTGCCTCCCAACTTACCTTTTTCCTGCTGTCCTTTGCCATCTTTTTCAACACAGACCTTCTTTAATGAACGTTTTAATCAACATTTAAAGAATATATAGTCTTGTAATGCAGAGAGATGAAGCCCTGACTGTGACCCAGATTACCCATGTTCATTTAGCAGTACAGGTGGTGCAGGGGACAGGTTGTTAGCAGTAGAGGTGGTACATGAGACAGGTTGTAGATGATGAGAATGAGTGACTGTTGCTGGTATCACCCTTTGTTTTAAACCTGGAGAGAGAACTTGGTCTTTCACCCATGGGGATTAAGTGTGCTGTGCTCATGCTGCTCAGTGGGGTGTCACAGTAGCTGGGGAAGGTGTGTGTGTGTGTGTGTGTGTGTGTGCCTGTGGAAGATAGAACATAGTACTGTAGAGCTGTCCTGGGAGTTAGGAACTCCACATGACTAAAAAGGACATCTGCAGGGTTTAGTAGATTGGTACAGTCCTTTCCACCTGAATCACACCACTCCTGAGAACTGAAGGTCTGTTTGGCACTCCCTCCATCCAGGAAATTAATTGACTGTAGGATTCCCATCAACACTGGAAGATACCTGACTCCTGGCCTAATGTTCTCAAAAGGAAGCAAGAAAAGCAACTATTTTAGCTTTTCATCTTAAAAGCTAACCATGCCATGCTGTACATCTCTGTCATAAAGGGTATTTCATAACTAAATAAATTTACATATATTTATATATTTATTTCATTTTTATTTTATTTATTATTTGTTGACTTACTTAGTCTCACTATGCTAGTAGCCTCTTTTCTGGAGATACACAAGGTGGTATTTATATTACTATGGGAAATTATAGACACGGAATAGGGGAACTTCCCCTACTCTAGGCAGAAGGGGGAACACTTTGTGTGTGACAAAATAGACTCTCTCTTCCTGTTCCAGGCAATGAGGTGGCCCAGAGAAATGAGGAGAAAACATAGCTGATTCAGCTTTTGTTGAAACTGGAATGAAAATTGCTGAAAATGTAGAATCACTACCAGAAATGTTTTCTGCTGATGTGGGCACAGAAAAAAAAGTGACCTTGGAGGAAAAGGAGATTGTAACTGAAACAGATGGATTCAGAGGAAAACTTACAGAGGAAATTGTTTTAAGGAGAGACAGTTACCTCTGAAAAATGCATAATTACAACCCTCCAGTTGGGGATGGTGGTTCTGGGATGATTATTTGGAAGAATTGATAAACCAAAGTGATCCAGAAAATGGAGCAGCAATTTCATGGAGTGACATCATGGAAAAAATAGAAGAAGAAAAAGGAGAAGATGAGACTGCCAGAAAGAGTTCCAGAGACAGAAACCTATGCACAAACTGTTGGAGAAGGAACAAAGAAGAAATAAAAGAAACAAACAAAAAAGTATACAGTACACTTGAGCAGTAAAAAAGAAGAAAGTTTGGACAGGTATAAGGTTTGGGACTCTGTCATAACACCTCTGGTTGTCAAAGCAAAAGAGGTAAAAAAGGTAAAAGCATTTATTTTAATTAATAAAGAAACTCTTCGTGACTTGATATTTGAGACTGGGCAGGCCATGGAAGAATTTTGGGGTGCATATGAACAAAAGAAAAATATTTATCAATGGTTAGAATATGTGGTGCAAGCTTTTTACAGATCAACAAAAAAACTAAAGTTGAAGCAAAAGAACTGAAAGAATATTTGTTAACTACATGCAAAGAAGTAATACACACTACAAAAATATATGATGAAAGAGGACTGTGGATGAGAATGTGAAGTAATACTGAAAATGGAACATGATAATGTTATGCATGTGCCTCGTATTATTAATGTCCATGGTAATAGGAGTTTTGTGAAATGTAGGGGTCAACCAAAGACTTGTTATTTTTTGTGGAAAAAATGATCATTTAATCAATGAATGTGAAAAAAAGATGTTGGGCAGGATTCAGGAAGGCTTACACGGAGTTCAAGAGTAGTGTAAGCCTCCGTGTAAGCCTCCCGATTCAGGAACAGCCCAAACCTCCGTGTAAGAGACCGCTAACACGTCTCTTACACGGACTGGGCGTGGAAATGCTCAATACCTCATTTGCAGCTGAAATATATGCAAATGAGGTATTTGAGTGATCCAAGAAGCCCAAACCAGTCCGTGTAACGGACGTGTTAGCTGCAGAAATGTACTCAGCTGACAACTGAGTACATTTCTGCAAAAATGAAAATGGAGCTATGTCAGCTCCAAATAAAGTGCATATGTTTCATTAAGCATGCCAATGGCCAAATATGTGGCCATTGGCATGAAAAAGTGTTGCAAAAATATTATAAATAACTTTTTTTTTTTTCGTGGGATTATGATGTTTAACTGCAGCGCAAGCAAACGGGTGCGCTACCTAAAACTGAAAACCGAAGCTTATAAGCCCACAATTGTGGGATTTATGTATTACATGGAATGTCAATGGAGGGACTTGCAGACCAAAAACAATATGGCGTCCGTTTAGTGGTTGTCAAGGGGGGGAAGCTCCGTGTAAGACATGTAACTAAGCATTACTAGGCAATCCTATGTAAATGAGGGTTACAATACTGAATCACACTGCCACATAGGTAATGAGCACTTTCTGAGTAGTGTAAGAGTTATAGAAGGGGGAGGAACAGAGTAAGAGGTAGGTGACATCATGGGGGGGAAGATAGAAATAAATGTATCAGATTGGAGGGCAATGTAACGTGACAGATGACAGACAGACATCAGGGAGAGAGGTGTGTCCCAACAGAACACTAGGAAAGTCAAGAAATAGAGGGTGCACACTATCCCTACACTCAAATTTTCTTGAAATACGTGCATCTTGTGGCCTGCGTGTAAGGCAGGTTCAACATGTGGGAGCGTGTTGCAAACCGTTTAAAATGGTTTGCGCGGGCGTGCACATGTGGAAGGCAGTGTGCGCGCGTTTTAACATGAATCAGCCAAGTTCACACCGTGTAAGGATGTGTGCATGCGTGTAACACCATGTAAGGATGTGTGCGCGCGTTTAAGTGACTGTGAGCATGCTTAAGCTGGTGTGCACATTACTCCCTTTGAGGAAACAGAGAGGAAACAGGAAACAACCAAAATACAGGGAAACTGCCAGAGGATACTGCTGGAGTTAATTGGTGGAAACAATTGGAAGCAGGCAATTACACAGGCAGACTAGAAGCCCAACCCAGCACTTAAAACACTGCAAAGAGCAGTCACAGCCCTTAAGGCCAAACAAAATGCCAGACACACTTGTCATTGGTGATTCCATAGTCAGACACACTGACGTCCCGCTCACCAGACTGAGTAAGGAGAAGGTCACAGTAAGCTGCCTGTCGGGCGCTAGAATCCGCCACATAACGCAAGCACTCAGGTCTCTCAACAGCAGGTACAAGTACGACTCAGTCATTGTCCACGCTGGTGTCAACGACCTGAGACGTACCTCCTTGGACTACATGAAAAGGGACGTCGAGGAGCTCTCTGATTATGTAGCCCAGGCAGGTATGACCCTGACCTTGAGCAGTATCCTACCTTCACCTAGAATGATGCCACAATACAGTGATAAGATGATCAGCTTTAATAATTGGCTTAAATTCTGGTGTCATTCAAAGGGGATCCAATGTCTGTCTGCCTGGGATGACATGCTGGACAAGCCACGCTGCTTAAGGGACGGCTTGCACCTGTCACCCTGGGCTTCCGGATATTGGCAAAGGCTCTTGCCACCCCATAGTGCCTTTTTAGGCAAGGCTCAAATTCTAAACCTACCACCCTAGAACACCAAAAGGAAAAAACTAAGGGTAATGCTGCTCAATGCCAGAAGTCTCAATCTCAAGATGCACGCACTCGAGGCCCTTCTCAATATGGAGAACATCGATGTCTGTGCTGTGACAGAAACCTGGTTCAAGGCTCCTGAGAGCACCCCAGCACTAACAGGTTTCACCTCATATCATACGTTCCGGCCCCAAAATCCGGACAACACCAAGAAAGGAGGGTGTCCATATTCATAAAGGACACCCACACCTCAAGGTTGGTGGCAACGCCGCGATGCATCGGAGACCATCCAGGTGCAATTAACCATAGGCAAGACTGCTCTGCAATTTGTAGCATGTTACAGGCCACCCTCTCAAACTCAGGAACCTCACATGGCCTTCCTGAAAACATTGGAGGGATAAATGTATCTCCAAACACCATCATACTAGGTGACTTCAACTACCCTAATATAGACTGGGAACACTACTCAAGCCCGAACACTCTAACCCAAAGATTCCTGGAGTTCATAAACTCAAATGCCATGGAACAACTAGTCACCATCCCACAAGAGGTGAAAACATACTTGATCTCATCATCACGAACATGGGATCAAAATGTTCAACACCGGAAGTATACCCTCACTGGTGAGATCAGATCATAAACTAATCTCGCTGGAGGTCCTCATCCCCCACCTGAAACAAAAAGACCACAGTGAAAAACTTCTCAAAAGCCGA
Source organism: Protopterus annectens (assembly GCF_019279795.1). NCBI lineage: Eukaryota > Metazoa > Chordata > Ceratodontiformes > Protopteridae > Protopterus > Protopterus annectens. The sequence continues at coordinate 265,931,687 of NC_056737.1, forward strand.
TTTCACACTTCTAAAACTAGTGTGGTCTCCTTTAAGGCCCCTGAGCCAGTGGTAAACATTACTCAAACCGCTGAATCACTTACAAATGCCTTCTACCAGCACCTACAGGACTGCATGGATCAGGCAATCCCAAACAAAACTAAGACTCTCTGTACCAAAGGCAAGCGCCCAGTCTGGTGGACCCCAGCCATAAACAAGCTCTACAACAAAAGGAGGAAGCTACTACAAGATAGAGCAAAATCCTTGAAAGGTAAGACACCTTTGATCATTATAAGTAAAAACTAAGAGCTCTCATAAAATCATCCAAGGCAAATTTTGAGAGAAAAATCGCCAAGGACTCTAAAGACAATCATAAGGCCTTCTTTAGCTATGTTAGAAACCTAGGAGGAAACTCCCAGATATGCTCAGAATTAGTTCAAAATGATGTGAAAATTACTGAACCTACACACATTGCTAACATACTGGCTGACAGGTTCAGTGCAAACTTCTCCCCCTCCCCAAAAGGAGAGATATCTATTCCAGAGGATTGTAGCCCCCAAACATCTCCAACGCCCAGGTGAGAACTGCCCTCACTAAGGCAAAAACACAGCATCCATGGGACGGATGGTGTCCCCGGCTGTGTGCTTCATGAACTCAACGAGGAATTAAACCCACAGTTAGGACAGCTGTTTAATCTTAGCCTCACCTCAGGATCATTACCCAAGGAGTGGCGCCGGCGACTGTGGTCCCACTTCATAAGGCGGTGCCTCCACAGACCCTGGAAATTACCGCCCATTAGCTTGACAAGCCTTATCTGCAAAGCCATGGAGAGGATCATTATGGAACTCATAAATAAAGACATAGGGAACTTGCAGACTTTGGATCCAACCCAGTTTGGCTTTGTCAAAGGCAGATCCTGCCTCTTAAACTTGGTTGACTTTTTCGAGACAGTCACCAAGGCCATTGATGAGGAAAGGCAGTCCATACAGCCTACCTCGACCTGGCAAAGGCCTTGACACAATACCCCACTCAGGTATCATCGAAAAACTCATCAGCTTGAATGTAAACCCATACATCACAAGATGGGTTGCAAACTGGCTAAGCGACAGAACCCACAGGGTCAGAGTTGCTGGAGCCATGTCAGACTCAAAGCCTGTCACAAGTGGTGTCCCACAGGGCTCAGTCCTGGGTCCACTCTTGTTCGGCATCTACTTTTCTGAAGTACAAGCAAACACAGGAGGTTATGGCTGACAAAGTTTGCAGATGACTGCAAACTGGCCATAGTCGAAAACACATCTGACACAGATATCCTCCAGAAGGGCCTCACAGAAACGGATAACTGGTGCCAGAGCCATGGCCTGAAGTTAAACGCCAAAAATGCATAGTCATACCCTTCGGGAAAGACAAGGTTACCCCTAGCTACCATATAGGTGACAATCCACTGAGCACAGAAAAAGTCATCAGGGATCTGGGGACCCAAGTTGACAGTAGTCTTCGTTTGACACTCATGTTGCTAAAGTAGTTAGGAAAACCTTCTATATCGCCCACCTGATCATGAAGGGATTCACATCTAGATCAAGGAGGTCATCGTCCCCTGTACTCATCACTCATTAGACCTATGATTGAGTACAATGCCCGTTCGGAATGTATCTGACCAGACACCTGATGCAGCTTGAAAGGCCCCAAAGTTCCTCACCAAAAGGATAAAGGGTCTCAAAAATATGTCTTATGCTGCCCGACTGAAAGAACTCCAGCTTTATTCAGTCTCATACCGCTTGCTCAGAGGTGACCTGTGCCTGACATATAAGGCCATGTCAAACCCAGATTTGATGAATATGCTTCACCTCAAAAATCTAGATCCCTCAGAACCACAAGGCGGAGACTTAAACCTTGACACGGTTATAAATAGAACGTGCTGGAGGGACAGATTCATCACCCAGAGACTCCCTATGCTATGGAACAAAATCCCGGTACATGTGAGGCAGAGCACCTCGCTGGCCTTGTTCAAGAGGAATCTTGACCAATGGATGGGAGATCGCAGATATACCCCAGGGATTACTTCAGTGTCACTGCTTGACAGAGGCACAGAAAAATGATAGGCATAGTTTTTATTCAAACTAAAGGGGTGGCGAAAGCCACATAACTATGGGCTAGGCTTATAAATGCCCTTGGGCAGATAGCCTAGTATGAACCTATGAACCTATGAACCTATAAAGTAAGCTATCAGAATTGAAAACTGAAAAAAGCTGAACTCAAAGCAGAAATGCTAGGGGCTGCCATAGCTGTTATAATCAGGCATAGGCGAATTGCTGAGGGCGGTGACAATGTAGATGCTGACAGACAACCCAGAGTGAGGAGAAGGAGAAGAGTATACAGGCCCAGGGTCACCTACCATGGGTTACATGAGCTGGAGATAGTAGAGCGCTACAGAGTGGACAGAGACCTTCTGCAGCAAATCGTTGAGCTGTGCAGGCCATGCCTCACACACAGAACCAACAGAGGGGAACCCATCCCAGTGGAAACCAAGGTATGTGTTGGCCTAAGAATAGTAGCAACAGGTACCTTCCAGAGACCAACTGGTGATATGATGGGGATATCACAGGCATCAGCCTCCAGGGTACTGCACCAGTTCCTGGATGCCATGTCAGCACATGTCGGTGATCATGTATATTTCCCCAATGACCGTGAGGTTGTGGCCAGCAATATGCATCTCTTCCAGCAAATAGCGGGATACCCTGAGGTATTGGGTGCAATAGACTGCACGCACATACCCATCAAAGCACCAGCCGGTGAGCGGGGTAGAGCCTACATGAACCGCAAGGGATTCCCCTCCATCAACTGCCAGGTCGTGTGTGATGCCCACGGCAAAATAATGAATGTGTTTGCTGACTGCGCTGGGAGCTACCATGATTCCCACATCTGGCATCTGACGCAGCTGTACCAATCATTTGCCAGTGGGGACTTCCCACACGGACACCTAGTGGGGGATGCAGGTTACGCACTTGAGCCGTGGCTGATGACACCCATCAGAAATGCACACACACACCTGAACAGGAACGCCATAATGAGGCACACGCACAAACACGTAACGTCATAGAGCATGTGTTTGGGCTGCTCAAGTCACGGTTCCAGTGTCTGGACACATCTGGTGGAACCTTGCAGTACACACCAACTACATGTACCCAAATGATCATGATATGTGCTATGCTACATAATATGATCCTGCGGAAACAGCTGCAGCAGGACCAGCATAGGGCTGGGCCAAACATACCCCCACCATTGCCAAGGCCACCACAGGCAGAGGGTGACTCGGAGGAGGAACAACCTGACCTTGCCCTAGTAGGCAGAAGGAGGCGTTCCCAGTATGCCCTGGCCTTGGCAAAGAGGCAACGAATAGCACATACACTTGGTCAGTAGGAACACTGGGACTGATACCCGCTCTGACTCACTCATATAGTAACAGGGATGCCTAACATGACACAACCTGCTTCCAAACATGTACAGGGAGTGTAGTATGTGCATCCAACAGAGGCAGCCCTGCAGCACCACCCGAGGCATGAATGCCATGTGTCAAGTAATGTAACATCATGTACCATATGCACAAACTGAGGACCCTGACTAACATCCACCCTCACCCATCACAAACCACAAAAACACAAACCCACATTCATAGGTACCACAAGGGATAGGAACCTAGATGTAATGCTACCCAATGCCAGAATTATAAACAGCAAGATGTGTGCAGTGTAACCGCACATAGTATAGAGGATGTAGATATCAGTGCTGTAATAGACAACTGGGACAAAGCCCACACCAGCACCCTAACACTACCAGGTCACACCTCATACAGGGATGTACATGTGCAAAAACATGGAACAAGCTACAAAACGAGGGTGACTAGCAATAAATTTCATGGATAACCACACCCCCATGTTGGTACCACAACAAGAAGCAACATGGATTAGCCATGGTCAAATACCAATTGCTAAAACTTCCTACTACTAAATAGCTTGCTGCAGACCACTGTTCTAATAAAGCAGTAGCATAGTGC